>NC_056736.1:166406086-166526086 GCF_019279795.1 Protopterus annectens
TCTAGTACAATTAAAAATATGTTTATTCCTCAGACCAGTTTCGGCTCACAGGCTTTCTTCAGTGAATCATAAACACACAAACAACATCATATTACATACTTAAATATTCTCCCCCCAAAAAACATGACATGCATAGTCCAGCCCATAATAAAAGGGCAAGAAACCTACTGAGTGTAAAAATAAATCCAAAGTACATAATCCTACATACAGTTAGTAACACCCATACAAAACAACCTAAAGAATATAATAAGAACACCATATAAAATATGCTTGCTGTGACTTTATAAATGATCATTAAGTCCAGGGGGAAACAAACCCCCCCAAATTAATGATCCAATATTTCTCCTTTTTATTAAGTACAGTATGCCAACCCTGTCAATTACTCTGATCCCCAATAATTCTATCTATAATCATGAAACGGAATTCAGCATCAGCATGTTTAACAGTATGGTGATAAAGTGCATTAGTTTCCCGTCTATTCCTTATATCGCTTCTGTGTTCAGACATACGTATCCTCAATGTTCTGGAGGTCTGGCTGACATAAAATGCCGAACATTTGCACATAGCTAAATAAACAATCCAACTGGTGCTGCAGTTGCCAAAAAATTTTAGGTCATAAACCCTACTGGTATTTTTACTAATAAACTGTTTAAGTTTACTGACAAATTGGCAAGAACTGCAATGCCCACATGGAAAGGTACCTAACAGTCGGTCAACTGACACCGGCAGTTGTTTATATACAGCACCACCACTCTCAGTATGTTTGAAATGTGATAAATGGGATCCCAAAGTTTTACCCCTTCTAAAAGAAAACTGACACCTGTTACCTAAATAAGCTCAAAGTTCAAGGTTAGCCAATAAAATGTTCCAATGTGTGTCAATGACATTTCTGACGATAGTGCTATTATGCCCATATGTAGTCACAAACCTGACTGTGTCCCTGGTTTGGGTATTGGCAGCATGTTGATATTCCAACAATGAATCCCTGTCCTGGCCACTGGCCCAATTACTAGCCAATGAGATATCAATATTCCGATATCCCCTATTTCTGAACCTCTGACACAAATCCACTTTAGATGACTGAAAGTTCTCCACCGAAGAGCTGATTCTCTTAATGTGCAAAAACTGGGATTTAGGAATATTACAGATGGTGTGTTGGGGATGCAGGCTGGAGACATGGAGTAAACTGTTATACTGAGGGTATTTGGAGAATACTTTAGTACCCAAAGTATTATCTGCATTATGATAAACAGTAACATCCAAAAATTTGATGACATCCTTGTGTGTATTAACAGTAAACACAATACCCCACTTATTTTCATTAAGATATTGTAAAAACTCCTCCAAATATTCAGCATCAGCCCTCCACACCATCCAACAATCATCCAGATATCTGCGCCATATATCTATTTCCTCCAAATATAAATTATGTGAAGAATCATAAATAAGTTGCTCTTCCAAAAAAGCCATGAATAGATCTGCATAAATAGGTGCAAACGATGCACCCATGGCTGTCCCTTGTAATTGCCAGTAACACTCACCCTGAAAGTAAAAAACATTTTTGGTTAGTACATGCCCTGTCATATTCAAAAGTAATGTATTGAAACCAGCTGGATATAAACTGGTGTGTTCCAACCAAAACTGCAATGCTTGGAGACCTGCCCAATGAGGAATGTTTGTATAAAGGGCCTTTACATCAAGCGTGCACATCAACCATCCAGGTTCCAACTGTGTGTCAGAGATGATTTTAAGAAACTGTGTAGTGTCCTGTATTCTGGCCCTAACTACAGATAACAAAGGTTTAAGATATTTTGTCAAAAATGCTGACAATGGTTCTGTGAAAGAGCCAATCCCAGACACTATTGGTCTACCTGGAGGATGGGTGAGAGATTTGTGAATCTTATGCAAAAGGTACAAAATTTGTTTTTGTGGATCTACTACCATAAGATGTTTCCTGACTGTGTCAGTGATGATGCCTTCTTCAACTGCCTGGCCTAAGAAGGCATCAGTCTCCTTTTTAAAGTTCGTAGGGTACAGGGGCATAGACATGTAATGTTTGGGGTTGGACAACTGTCCCTTACCCTCATTCAGAAAATAATCCGTGTTCATTACCACTACTGCCCCTCCTTTATCTACTGATGCAATAAACATATCATGGTTGTTTTTAAGTTCACCCAAAGCCAAAATTTCCTGAGCAGAAAGATTATGTGCTAAAATAGATGAATTCCGAGTTGGAAAATGAAGATCCTGAAGAACAGCTTGTAAAAAGATGGAAACATGTTTATTCATCGGGGGTTGAAAGTTAGCCTTAAGAAACCTGAATTCATCCAATCTTTGAGAGTCAGTATCTGAAAAAACAATTTCAGGTTAAGTCTACGACAAAAGTCGTATAAATCGATAGCCATGCTATACTTATCAACAAAGAATCCAGGGACAAAGTTCAGGCCTTTTTTTATAAGTTTCAGTTGTTCATGTGTTAAAATCACATCAGAAATATTTAATACATTTTGACATATCTGATCTACTGCTTTATGTAGGTCTGTAATAATCACTCTACTGTTGTAATGTTGTTTTCTGTTCCTGTGTTTGGGGACCCCTGCCGCCTATGCCCCCATCTAAAGGGTGTAGTGTGTTATGTTTTTTAGGAATAGGTGATTCCTGGGTATTGGCATTGTCTGTGTCAGTAAGGGAAGATTCATCCCCTGATGTACTGGTATAATGTGAATCAGTTTTCTTTAGTGTAGACCTAGGTCTTTTCTTATTATTTTGGACCCTGGTAGCTCTGCTGGTCTCTGAAAATCTAACAGATTTCATTACTTCAAAGGGTCGACCCCTTTGATAGTCAGTGACATCTCTATTGAATTTCCTTATTTTCCTGTCTCTAGTCTGTTTTTCAAATATTGCCAGTTCTTTGGAGAGTTTGCTCAAACAAATTGCATATTGAGAATTACCCTCAAATTTTTTGCACTCATAGCACAGGGTTTTCACCTCAGCCACATTCAAATCTATCATTCTTTCATAATAGGAACTTAATAAATGAACAAACATCATAGAAGTTTGCTGGAGAGCTATATTCCAATCACTGGTCAGAATCTCATCTGATCTGCCAACCAATGGCTGGACCCACACCCGAAGGCCTCTTGGAACTAATTCCCTATGTTGGTAGGCTCTGAACAACTTCAGACACCAAATATCGGTTTGAAGTGTCTTCAAACCCTTACTCAGTTGGTTAAACATCATGTTGCAGCCATCTTTCGGATCCAATTCGGATTCACTAGGGTTATTGCCTTGTTCATTAGTGATACCAAATACCCTGATATCATCTCGGTCTGCACATAAGCCTGTCAAAATACTCTCCAAATCCATAGTGATAAAGTTATCCCAATTAAGCAACAGAGAACAGACTACCCCAAACTACTGTATATACAACAAAATCAATATTATAAAATATGCCAGGACCTATAATGAAGAGCCATGAGTGACTAATCACTGACCAACAACTAAGTATCAGGACAACAACATTATGTAATTTAAGCAATTCCTTGTTCACTGACCTCGCCAATACAATTGCTCATTCATATGGTTCAATTGAATGGCAAATGAGTAATATTACATGCACCTAGTCTACCTAAAAATGCAAAAGTCTAACTGACAAACATACACCTGTCCCTGTTACATAAAATGTATCAAACAGGAGATATTTCAAATGTACACAGATAAAATTGTTCAAAAAAATCTTTTATACAATAATCAATATCGTTCCTAATGTTGAAGCTAAAGACCAAATGTTATTCCTCTTGAGCAAATCCAATGTCATTTGTTATACATCAACAGAACGTAGACCTAATAAAAAAGTTGTTAATAGAGCTATGCAAAGCAACTATCTCCATTATATAAAGTGTCAATAACAAGTAACAAGTAATAATTCAAATATACAAACTTGACACTGTTGAAAATTCAATATCATAGTTCAAAAACATGAACCTGATCAAAATTATCAATCTCGTTACTTGTGCACAAGCCCAAGGTCTGATATTCATCACCTGTTACAAATGAAAAAAATCAGTTATACAACCAATATAAATTTGCCCAATAGAGAAAATTGTCGACAAAGCGATATAAAATGTTCGATAGTAAACACAATTATTGACATAAAAGGCTAAAACAACTAAGAAACCAAAAGAACGGTAGCAGGAATGCAGTCAGCAGCAACCGTTTATTTTAAGTGCTTTTCATCAGCTGTAAAAAGCTGACTTCATCAGAATACATTCAATGACCATAAAACCGTATATATATAGCAAAGTTCATTTAATTGGCACAACTTCATTTAAAGAAACAACCCCTATAAAAACATCTCAAATTTTAAAATGTTACAAAAAATTAAAAAATTTGTACATATAATTTTAACAGCAAACTTACATGCTACAATCCTAATTAATGCTGTTTACTCATCAATTCAAATAGCACCTATAACTAGTAAAGAACATGTGTAAAAATTCTTTCAAAAATTATATTAACATACATCTAATAACAAACCTAATTACATAATCCCCCGGATTCATGAAGCTCAGCGCAAGTCCGGCGTAAGGCTTGCGCCGGCCGTGCGGCGTAGATGTGGAGTAGGCGCGTCATATGCATATTAATGAAGGCGCGCAGCTGCCACAGCCACGTGCATAGGAAACGTGCGCAAGTGCAAGGGGCGTATCGAAGTTGCGCAGGGAGGCATGTCAGTCGGCTTTCGAGGAGCAACCTAAACTGCTGAATATTATATTCTGCCAGCAATAGTAATCGTACCTATCAGTGTCCATGGAGACTGAAACGCATGCAAAGCAGAGTCCCTGCTAACAGAAAATGAAGAGTCAAACACAAATGCACGGTAGGGAATAACGGGTCCCTACCCATGAACAAATGACAGGAAAACCGTGTGCCTGTAGTCCAACGTAGTGTTGATAGCTATACCATGTGGAAGTGAAACGCATCAGATGTTAGAGCGCTGCCAGTAGGTACGTCCAGTCCAATGGAGAGGGTCACCAGCCGACCCATAATTTGAGGGAGGAAACATAGCTGTGCAGATGTGTCCATAACAAAATACACGAGGAGAAATGTAGATATAGGTAGTGACCGTATGTCTGAATCATATCCCACAAGCCATGTAATAGTCATATACAAAAGGTATGCCATATTTCACATACCAAATGTGATAGGAAATAGCATACGCATGTAAACGAAACAGAAGGAGCATATAAATGAGCCATAACAACACAGACACATGTAGGCCGAAAGGAACAGTATGATCCGTACCATCGACCAAGATTACCACCTGTCCCACTTTGCGAGCGACACTCCCTCTGTGGGCAGATGTGTCCTGACACAAACATGTAAAACTGGCAAATGTCCAGAGAATATAGGACATAATTCCTCCGTAGACGTCATGCAACAGTTGCATTAAACATATTTCACTGGACGTATAATACATAAATGTCATAACAAACAGAATAAGATACCGAAATGCTACAAGAATAAGCTTAGATATAGGCAAGACTTGTAAGTTCTATCTGTCGAACTGACCTTGGGTATGTGTTGGCCTGTAAAATATGCTGTGTTCACCGCAACTGTCACAGTAGGGTTGCCACCCTTACAAATGGCCAAAGTGGGACATGTTTGGTACAGACATCAGACTGTACAGGCCAACACATACTCACGGCCAGTACAAAGGACTGAACATAACTGATTTGCCTACAGAAAAGCGTATTCCTGTAGCATTTTAGTTGCTTATTCTGTTTCTCATAACAGTCAGGTATTTCAGATACAGAATTAACTGTTTAATGCAACTATCACATAAAATATAAGAAATATGTTTGTCCTAAAATCTCAGGACATTTGCCATGTTGACAATTATATGTCAGGACACAACTGCCCAAAGAGGGACTGTCCCTCGCAAAGTGGGACAGGTGGTAACCCTATGTCACACTGTGGCCAATTGAAAAGGTGGAAACACAACCGACTGTGGGGAGGCAATGTCCACAACGGTCGGACATGTGTAAGGAATAGTTTGGACATAGGAAAAGGTGCCATCCTACCAATGAGTAGAACAGGCTGGCAAAATCCAGAAGTCAGCTGTATAATCCGAACGTGTATGTGACACAGTCGAACGGGTAGTACCCGGATACACCAACCAAGTAATGAAAGTGAAGTAAGGGCATGTACCTATGTGCGTGAGGTATAGCATATGGAAAGCAAACATGGCAGGGTAGTCCACACAACCATAAAGGTACCTGACACATGTAGGGTAGTCAATGTGTAACTCTGGCCATGTCATGGGCCAACAACCAAAGTAGTGCTCTATGGGGTGTGAGTAATTCGCGTGTGAGGGGTGTGTGTTTAATGGTAAATTCCTCAAAGGCGATACTTGTGTTGTATGCAGAAAAGGTGAACCGGAGGTCTATGAGGGGGCAGCGGGTGAAGTGGAAAGAAACACAACCTCATGTAGAAACAGCTGCAAGACAAGCAGACAGGCCATAGTGTAGAGCACAATCTCACAAGCATATGAATATGGAAATATGCGAGACAAATGTATAGATACGGCACCGTCACATACCCACAGATGGGTCCTGATGGAACTGGCCATAACGAACGCAACACACCTGGATGCATAATAGCCTACCCAGCATACCCTCCACAACATACAACCTGCCACCATACCAGAACGTCCACCAAATCCAGCCGTACTTGGTCCACTGGTTTGTTGCAGAAACAGCTACACACAGTGACCCCCACGCATATGTAGTAGGTATTGTCACCCTAGGCAGTGTCAGGATTGCAAACCCCCTGCACGTTTTCGTGCAGCCACAAAAATCTTCGTTATCTAACTTGTTTTGGTTTTGACCAATTTTTGGGATATCCCTCACGGGACGACCAACTTGTGTAAATAGTAGAATGGGTATGACGACATGATGTCCAATCCAGTAGATATCTGGACACAAGTCAGAACGTGCAGTGGAGGTCCATGACACTGTCCAGCCCTAAGTGGGCATGCATAACCTACCACCCAGGATAAAATACCTTCCCGTGACGCACATGTCCTGACACGAATAGGAGGGAGAATATAATGCACACATTTGCAAAGTGGAAAACGGCATGAGGGCGAGGAAGACATTACGTAAACAGGTCAACACTGATCAAGTGTGGGGAACACTGACTGTGTGCAGTCGTGACTGACCATACCTGTCAACCTGTGTGAGCAAGATATCTGGACAGAGCCGTGAATATAAGTGAGGCAAAGGTCCAAAATCAGGGACAATCTGTAAACATATCTCTTAGAAACATAGAATTTGATAGAATAACAGTTTGCACATTGGCATTAATGTCTGGAGTATGAAGTCTGAAACCCAACTTTCTGTCAGCACGTTCTGACTGCAATCTTTAATGCTGAGCTACTGCTGTGCCAGAACACAACAGCGTATTACAGAGGTCTGTGCCATACCACTCAACTGTCCGGATATTCGCAGAATGACTAGGGTCACCACCTGTCCCACTTTGCGAGTAACAATCCCTCTGTAGCCAGTTGTGTCCTGTGAAAAAAATCAACACATAGCAAATGTCCTGAAAGTTTATTTCCTAATTTACTTTAATAGTCGCATAAAATGGTTATTTTATATATGAATCCTCAATATGTTATGTGAAGTAGCATAAGCAATTCAAATGTTACTAGAATAAGCTATTATATGTACAAAAAAGGTTAAAGTTCAGTACTATGCATGGCTGTAGGTATGTTTTGTCCTGGAAAATCTGACATCTCTACAGAACATGTCCCACTTTGGGCAGTCGAAAAGGTGGCAACCCTAAGAATGACCACAGGTTCGCTCTATAGTGTTGGTGTGTGCCTCCGACAATCTGCACCAGTGTGGTAAATAGCTGAGGATTGACATCACTAAATAATGAGAAATATCCTGAGTATAAGACTCCACAACCTGCACAAAAGTCATGCTAATGCAAAACCTAGCATTCTATCAACGTTCTAAGCTTGTAAGAGCAATCGTTAAAATGTGTCCCTAATTGTCCCCCCATCGTGTAGGTTTTGCACAGGTTCGGTACTCTAAGAGGTTGAGAGGTATGTTCTGTACATATTTACAGGAAAAGCCCTTCACACTTGTGTAATGTACAACTGCATACCTGTAGTCACTTCATGTCCAAAAATAATAATGCCCATATGACTGTATACAGGTAATAGTCAAATGTGAATGGGAACACCCCTCATCGTGGAGTATGGACTATAACAACCCCACCTATAATATGTAATGCCAACAGAATAAGCTGCTGACAGGTGCCCAAACACCTGTGTCTATAAACACAGGTAAAACTTCAAAATAGGGAGATAACCCCTGTCCATATGCTTCGTCTGACATTTGACCTCGGCCAGGGAAGTTCCGTTCAACAGGTGGACAAGCCTAAACCCAGATCATTACATGAACACCCTGACAATCAAAGACCTGTATGTGGCTGGACTATATGCCTTGGTGTTCTGCATATCCTCGGAGTGATTAACAATGCAGCCGGAGTCCACAGCAGTAGGCAATAGGGAATGTGTAATATGTAGTACCACCTTTTTCCCAGCAAGAGAATGGATGCCTGTGTCCTAGGTGAAGCGGTGATGCGTATGCATATCAATGAGGGAGAACACCAATAGAATAGTGGTTCCGGTATCTGACCAACGTGAATGAAGTCCCGGTTGACCTATGACCACTGCACATATAACCTGAAAGTGTAATGAAAGCGTTCGTGCAGTACACACATTTAAATATGTAAAGGTGAACGTGTGTTTTGCAGTAGTCCGTAAACTGGAATACAGATATGTAACTGTTACGGTCAGAATTATGAAAGTTCACGGAAGCACAATTATCTATGAAACACATGTAACCCACAATAAGGATATGCAAGTGTGCCTGCGCGTGTGTAATCCGCTCACAGAATAGAAAATGAATGGTGTTTTCCCCACGTTCTATGTACATGGCTCATACCTGTTAAACCCGTAAAGTACGAAACTGGACAAAGCCATGACAACAACTGGTACAAATAGGGACAATCCCCAGATATTGCCCTAACAAACATAGAAAGTGGATAGAATAACAGGTGTGTCACTAGCATGGATTCTCTGAAGGGTATGAAGTCATAACCTGAAATGTTTGTCATTATTTACCAACGTCAGTCTTTAATAATATGCCACTAACTTGCCAGATAGACACAAGGTTATGAAAAACGGACCAAGGATAAGAGGCAAACAGCTGTACATGCAGCGGAAATCTGTACAGTTGAAAGGTATGATATGGAGATATATATACACATATATCCACAGACATAATCCAAAGCAAATTACGAGATGAGGAATGTACAGACATATGTATATATGTACATATATAAATCTATACACACACGATACATGAATAGATATATACACAACAAACATATGTCCCTGTACATATAACACATGTATATAAATAGGTCACGGTATAGCTAATATGGATAGACAGACAGACATGCATGAAAGGAGAATACACCGATGGTTTCCAAACCATTGCCCGGAAAGTACCAGTGTGACAGGGCCTGCAAGTTCTACACGTTAAACATGAATATAGGTGTCCTTTGCAGGACCCCAAAAATTGATCCTGTAATGGCGCCAACCGTCATTGATGCAAAAGAAGTCACACCTGCAACTACGATATAGGTGTACATGCAACAGTAGCAGGTGCAAGGGTAATAACACATGGGTCGATCGAATGTATGATGTACGAGCTGATATCCGCAGAGTGGGGAGTGCTCAGAAGTGTCCTCACACTTTATTATCGCTCACATTAAACATGATTAATGGGTACTGTGGAGGTGTTTCAGGTATGGGAATCATGGGTATGCAGAATTGGGCCAAGGTGTTGGTTGGCACAGATCTATTAGGTACGCCCCATGGGAGTGATCAATATACCTATGTGGGTATAGCATATGCCTACATTCTCCAAAAAGGTGCAACCCATCTACTGGATATTGTGTAAACCATTGGGGGAAGATGTAGGGACCTATATCAGTGTCATGTAGGCAATTATCATGGATGGACACACGTACGACCAAGATGGTAACCATACCTGCCAGAATGTCAGAATAAGACAGCTGGACTAAGGCATAGTACACGACAGACAAATAGGGACTATATTAAATATACCTCAGACAAAGTCAGACCGTTGATAGAATAATTGTATAGTCAGGAATACGAATGTTATGAGAGTTAGTAATCATGAAATAGAAATGTCAGTCATGATTACCTAACCGCACAGTCCATCATGGCTTGCCAGCAATCTACCAGAAAGGCACATTATCATGACAAATGTAACAGAATCATAGGTCAAACCCCAGGGCGTATACCCATAATGTGTACAGGTGAGAGGTATGAAGGTAACCCGTCCTAATGAAATGTACAGAACTAGTGATACTAGGTGAACAGGTGAGAAGAAAGACATCAGGACAAAAGACAAAACATGTACAAGTCATAAGCATGTTTGTCCACAAATGTGAATTACAATGTATGGCCTGTGAAAGTCAATGTGCAAGGTTAATAGGCTCAAAAGACATGTGTCCCTCAGGGTGTCATGCATTGTCACCGATACAGTGTCCAGTCCCCCATACTCGTACGTGAGCTCTGCCACTGACGGAAAGCGCAAATACCGGCGTACACATAAGGTACATGATGGAATAATTAGTGTGGATAAGCACCTGTTGGCCTGTGTGAGGAATATAACCCAGTGGGTGGGTGTATCCTGCAATAGGAATGTAATGGTAACTGCCCTGTGATGGCACCATGTATTGTGTGTATTGGCGTAAGGAACCTTCCTGACCTGCAAACCTGCCCACAGTGTGTCTGCGCCCATGCGCGACAGTAAGCCCGAGTAAGTATGTGTGCGCGCGTGTTAGCCTGTGTGCGCGTGTGGAAGAACGAGTAAGCTAGTGTACGAATGGTAAAGCCCGTGTAATGTCGTGTATGCATTTGTAAGCATGTATACATGTGTACTACACACATCACACACGTACTGCACACACAGACACACATGCTGCCAATACTACACACATCAGTGAAATGGCACATGGATGGAGACTACATCATCAGAAGTAACAGTGCTGTAAACTATGCTACAGTGATGGTCATAGCTGCAATGCATCATGCCTGCTGAAGTACACCTGGAAATAACACACTGTGTGTTAACAGCATGCTAACATCAATACAGTGGAATAAAGCCACCGTGTGCAGCAGCACCAGGTTAGTCAGATCCTGCATCAATGTTACACATCACAGGTGGTGGCACAGGTGACATCATATGCACAGGGTGTGGTGTTAACATGTCCAGAGCTGTCATAGAGCCATCCAATGTACACGTAGGTGTGTGTGTGTGAGGGACAATGGTTATTGCATGGCCTAATGGTGGTGTAATGGGCGTGTGTATGTGATAGCCGTAGCTGTTTGTGGTAAGTGTGTGTGTCTGCATATACACAGGTACAGCATGTGTCAGCCATATACAGGAGGTTGTGGGACAGTCACAGACCGTACCTGCCAGGCTGTAGAGATCCCCATTACTGGCCATGGACACCCCTCCATGCATCCAACACAACTCATTCCTGCACCTGTCAATGTCTACACATACAGTCCTGGGATCTCTACCACAACCTGTGGATAAACATGCATCTGTAATGTTAACCTGAGGTGCATAGAATTGACAGTTACTACAGATGGATATGAGCCATACTCACACTCCAATGTAATAACCACTGCTGACTGTTGCCGAGATCTGCATACGACCAGTCAAAGGTGCTGCACTATCATTGTTTCCAATGCCCGTGTAATACCCAGCAGCACAATAACCGGTCTCTACACATGTATAACCCACGATCACTACAGCACACAGTATGTGCACTATCACAGTGCCATAGCAGATGTACATACATCCATGGTGCTCACGTACAGACAATGCAGCAGAGTCAAGAGTGATAATCCCAACATACATATCTATATACAATATACATTATATATATATATATATATATATATATATATATATATATATATATATATATATATATATATATATATATATATATATATATATATGTAGATAGATACATACACACACACACACACACACACACACACACACACACACACACACACACACGTGGCAGGGTTGGGAGCAGAACATAAACATAAGCACTGTACCACACGACAGCATCACGCAGTTACAAAACGCGCTACCATGATCAGTGGATCACATGATTCACATAGGCACATGTCTAGCCTGCAGACAGCAGCATCAATGGCAAAGACGTTGCACAGATGTTATGGAGAGTGAATACTGTAAAAGCAATGTACTGTTGTCATGCAGCTGGAAACACACACACACACACACACACACACACACACACACACACACACACACACACACAGTTGGTAGGGCTGGGAGTAGAACATACACCTAACTACCCTAACACACTACAGCATGACGCATTTACAGAATGCGCTACTGAGATTACTAAGCACAGCAGTCCCAGAGGCAGTCATCTAGGTGCGTGTCATCATCCGCAAAGGCAAAGACATCGGTAGCAAACTACTGTTGTGTGCGGCACCTAAAAGCAAGACTGCATCCCCAGGCGGACAGGAGCATGCACGCACACACACACACACACACACACACACACACACACACTTGGCAGGGCTGGGAGTCGAACATACACCTAACTACCCTAACACACTACAGCATGACGCAGTTACAGAATGTGCTACCGAGATTACTAAGCACAGCAGTCCCAAAGGTAGTCATCTAGGTGCGTGTCATCATCTGCAAAGGCAAAGATGTCTGTAGCAAAATGCTGTGGTGTGCAGCGTCTAAAAGCAAGACTGCATCCCTAGGCGGACGGGAGCATGCACGCAAACACACACACACACACACACACACACACACACACACACACACACACACACACTTGGCAGGGCTGGGAGTCAAACATACACCTAACTACCCTAACACACTACAGCATGATGCATTTACAGAACGCGCTACCGAGATTACTAAGCACAGCAGTCCCAGAGGCAGTCATCTAGGTGTGTGTCATCATCCGCAAAGGCAAAGACGTTGGTAGCAAACTGCTGTGGTGTGCGGCATCTAAAAGCAAGACTGCGTCCCCAGGCAGACGGGAGCATGTGCAAAAACACACACACACACACACACACACACACACACACACACACACACACACACACTTGGCAGAGCTGGGAGTCGAACATACACCTAACTACCCTAACATACTACGGCATGATGCATTTACAGAACGCGCTACCGAGATTACTGAACACAGCACTCCCAGAGGCATACTTCTAGGTGGGTGACATCATCCGCAAAGACAAGGACGCCAGTAGGGAATGTATAGAGAGTGAGCAGTCTGAAAGCATATTACTGTCCCAAGGTAGACATAGACAAACACACGGCAGTAGTGTGATCGGGGCAACCAAATATCTACGGAGCAGTACAACAACACTACATAGATACGGGACGCACCACAGACAGTACACCCTTCAAGACAGCAACCAGTGTGTTCAATGTAGGCATCCATCGTGACATTGAAAATGGACATCTGTTGCCTGGATGACCACCATCACTATACAGGATGTCAATGGCCATGCCCACACGCTTAGTATCACACGTCTGTTTGGAATGTACTGTGTGTCCATCTACACAATGGTGTACTGGGCATGCTCACACACTTAGTAGTTGCAAAGGGCCGTCTTGCATGCACACAGATTCTAATCACGGAAGGGCGCAGTTTGGAATGTACTGTGTGTCCAGCTACACAACGGCGTACTGGGCATGCTCAGACACTTAGCAGATGCAAAGGGCCATCTTGCGTGCACAAAGATTCTAATCACGGAAGGGCGCAGTTTGGAATGTACTGTGTGTCCAGCTACACAACGGCATACTGGGCATGCTCACACACTTAGCAGTTGCAAAGGGCCGTCTTGCATGCACACGGATTCTAAACACAGAAGGGCACAGTATGGTATTACTGTCCCCACGTACATGAAGGCCACTCACATGTATTGACCAGTACACACTCAGGAGCTATCACAGTTGTCTCAGGTGTAGATCACAGAGGTACACACCACAATCTACAATGTAGCCATCACACATCACCATGTCATTGGACCAGCAATACACAGCCATACATTAACACAACACCATGTGACTCATGACCAGTGGACTGTACATAGGTCTACAGCAACTGTGCAGACTACACATGTACCAACAGGGTTCCATCATGTGTTATGCATTGCAATGATACCACTGTACATAACCAGGTCGACTCTACACATACCAGGGGCCCTGGGTCTTACACAGCTGTGACAGATGACTGTCACTGTACACCAATGAACACACATGTTTGGCTATGTCATACATGTAATTGCAGTGGATATGTGCATGGACCAAACACACACCACATATGTACATAGCATAGCTTTTGCTGTCCTCTGTGCAGACAAGTGGCTACAGCAATCATACGCACACAAATGGAAGGTGGGTCCATGGCTGTTGAATGCTAACAGTACATGAGGTAGCAATGTTGACCGAGGGCACATTCCCTCTGTACTAGTTACCCATGACACCCATCATATCATACAACAGTCCATGTGTTATGTATGTCAACACACATGTCCACCAATTGCAATACATACAAACATGGCTACATGACAGGCATGTAGGACCAACACACATGTACAATCTGTAGTGTGCATGCAGCTACCATGCATGTACAGTAGCTGATGTAAGTAACTCATCTGTGCCTAACTACAACATGCAGCTGCAATGCAGCCCCATAATTGACACTTGTATATGGTGACATACTGACAGTACGGTAGGATGTACACCTGGTATGGATGGATGTGTGTACATAAAGTGGTGATGCACCTGTGTAGATGGATGTTTGCCAGGGACGGCTCACAGGTGTGTCACACGCCATCCAACCATGACATGTGCAAACAGTACGCTATGTTACCATTACTTGACGGTGGAGACATAACACCTACACAGCGGTCAGGTGTTACCAACAGTACGTCACTTGACACCTGTAACACTTACATCCTCCTGTGTGCATATAGCAGCACAATTGCCGAAGGTAGCGTTGGTACACATAATGTGGCCAATACTGCTGCATGTCTGTCAGACGTATCATCATATAGTAGGTGTATCATTCACAGTACTGCCATGTGTGTTTGCTTGTGTGACCATATATGCCACATATGGTGTGGAATACAACCCAATTGTCACACACCCCTGTACACTGTTGTAGAGATCTGTACATACTGCAGTGTGGAAAGCATGACGTAGGCAGGTGTGGTGTGTGTATCACACACATCAGCTATCTAAATATGTACGACATTTGTGGTCTCCACAGTGTGTGTGTGTGTATGTACGTATGTATGGCTGTCTGGTGCATGGAGTGAGGGTGTATGCTACCATACAGAACACACAGGATCCCTAACCCCTCATGGTGATGCAGTCCACTACCCTGTTGATGCCATCGGTCTCAGCCGCACTGGCTACCTGTACATGTTCTTTCTCTGTGTCGCATTGTGTGGGTGCACAGTACTGTGAGGGTGATGACCACAGAGGCAAGGGTCCTCACCTCAACACTATGGGGTGTGCGTTATAGTGTTGTTGACCCCATTAGTGTGAGCATGTTCCTGTAATGTGACAGGGTATTACTGCTACACAGTGAGGCCTCATGCTATCAAGTGGCCTCTAACATTATCATTGGCCAGACCGCTGTGTACAACAGCTGCACATTGTCAACATACCTGTGATGTGACCTGGTATGGATGTCACGTCTCTAGCCACTGTAGCCTATTAAACTGCCCACATGCTTCTGGATCAGTATATGTGTGGACATCTGTGGTATGTTAGACTTTCAGACAGTCAGGCTGAGGCTACGTTTTGCATGCTGATATTGCCATATGTGCCTGTGAGTACTCCACAGTTACACATGGGAGACTGCAAACAGTGCTACCTGTAGGCACATGCAAGTAGACCATAAGGAGGGAACCAGGGCATCATTACCAACATACTGTTACTGTCATTACCATGACACATACTGTGAACATATAACAATGCATGCTAAACCTGTACTACATGGTATGTCTGGTGTGTGTCAACAGTACACAACTAATGTAATATACACGTCTCTCACTATTCTCACACAACTATTGTAATATACACTTCTCTCACTATTCTTACACAACTAATGTAAATTACACTTCTCACTATTCTGTTCACCCTGTGCATTAGACCATTTGAGCATGTCCCTGCACCGATGGTGTGGATGACAGGGATGTGGCACAGACTTCATCATATGCACAGGGTGATAATGTTTGCCAGGGGCATAGGCTGCACCAATGGATGACATCATGTGTGTGGGTAAAGGCCAGTGATATGATTGAACATGTCTGTTCAGTATGCATGTGGTTGTTGTTGTGCCCTACAGATGTCTTTGATGTGCGTGTGTATGTGTGAACATAGTTCTGCCTTTTGTGAGGCCTACACAGGGTATTATTGACAGCTCCAGACTGTACAGACCAGGTTGTACAGCTCACTGTGTCCGGCCACGGCCACGTGACCTGTGCCTGCCAGGGGTTGCACGGGCACTACGAGGCGGAGGTACAGATTGGCTACTATCAGACGACACATGTCCACTGGAACCGTGTCCCCACTGGGAATGTCCAGGGCCACGTCCACATGGCCTGCTGTGTCCTGGTGTGGACAGCGCAGCACCAGCTGCACTGCTACTGCTACCGGCACTATGGGAGTGGGCATGTGAGGTGGCACGCTCACATTGACCTGCACTAGGTGGTTTGGCTGGCCTACGTCCACGTGGCCTATGCCTCACTCCTACCAGATGTTCCAGCACAGACAGCTCACGCTCACGGATTGTCATTCCACGGTCAAGGATTCCAACCATGTCACCCAATCGCCTGTCAAGAACATCAGCAATCTGCTGTTGAGCATTTGCCAATGCCTGGATGTTGTTATTTAGGGTACGGATAGCAGCCCTCTGCATCCTCTGCCCTTCCCTGGTGTGCCATTCAGCACGTGCCTGTGCCGCCATTACAGTCTGGAACATGCGTCTGGTGATACCAGCTGCTGCGCTCTGTCCTGCAGGTGCATGTCTGCCAGAGGTTCTCCTACGAGCAGCACCTGCCACATGCCTGTGTGGCACATCTGCAGTCATTACACTGACACCATGGTGTGTAGACACACCTTCTATAGCCACCACACATTCCTGTTCCACACTAACAGACGCTGACTGTCCTTCCTCTATGGCCACTGGTGATGCGGTATGTGTTGGCAGCAGAACTGTGTGTGGGGAAGAGGGGGACATAGCTGGATGGCAACCGTTGGCACAGATTCAGCCCCTGACAACCCTGCCTGTACCTCATGCATACGTTCATCACTGCTAGTATCTGTGGGGACACTAACATCAGATGGACCGCAGGAGAGTAACGCACCTACATCACCTGTGAATGCAAAGAAAGACTCTAAATTACAATAGACACAGACACACAGACACACAGACACACAGACACACACACACACACACACACACACACACACACACACACACACACACACACAGACACACACACACACAGACACACACACACACAGACACACCATGCATGTGATTTGACAGATGGCATGCAGCATGCCTGTGGTACAGCAGAGGGCATGCAGCTCGGACATTAATAGTGTTAGTAAGCATACCTCCCTGGGGTGCACACTACAGCAAGCAGGTGTCATATCAGTAGCCATGCAGCTCACACAATCATGGTAGTAAGCATGCATCCCCGTGATACACCATGTGGACCAGAACAGGATCACAGTACACATGGCTGATGTGACCTTGACATGTACTCTGCTGACGTGTGCATTAACATGCATACATGTCTGACACAATGGTGTCCTGACACATGTACAGCATCGTAATGGGCATCACATTGTGGTGTTGTCTGTTTGCCCTACAGATAGAATGCATGTTTAGCAAATGTGCATGAGCATGGAAGGGTAGTGTGAGCCATCTACATTGCTATACAGTGTGAAGTACAGACACTGTGCCATTGCATGGCATCTTGAGGCATCTATATTGCTGTACAATGCATAATATGTACACATTGCATAGCCATAACTGCATGCATACCCATGACATAACTGTGGATTGTGACCCACAATGCTGAGGTGTATACACACCAAACCATGCTGTGTCAAGTGACAGGTCACTGGA
This sequence comes from Protopterus annectens, assembly GCF_019279795.1. Taxonomy (NCBI): domain Eukaryota; kingdom Metazoa; phylum Chordata; order Ceratodontiformes; family Protopteridae; genus Protopterus; species Protopterus annectens. Next base: position 166,424,441 of record NC_056736.1, read on the forward strand.
GGCCTACAGCTGACACCCCTGCACAACAACTACAGGGTCTTAGCTGCCTGGCAACCATGTCCACACATAGCGGACATGTCAATTCACCATTTCCCATATGACATTGATGTACCACACACACATGAGGTGCACAGCTAACGGTGATGTCCTACTGCAACAAGGGAAATGTACAGTATCTGTGGCCTGATGTGGTGTCAATGTCTGTGGAAGCTGTACAGGTGACTACTGTCATGCTATGACACAGTCATGATGTGCAACTGATCTTCTATGGTAGACTTCAGTGACACCTCCACTAGCTGTGCACAGGCTGTTAGGATGTCCAGTGTACCACATCAGCTGTATAATCAGTCAACTAAGACTATAAGTGAACCATGTGTGGACAATGTGCAACAGGGTGTATACACATCACATCTACTGTGCGGCTACGTGTCTCTGGCCATCCCCCATGGCCATGTGTGCACATGTGTTGGCCAAATGTGTGTGATGGCCATCTATCTCACATGTCTGTGTTGTCCCATATGACATACACCCATAGATGTCAGATATGTCACCATCCACAGGGCTATGCAGACAATGGGTTGTATGTTTGGTATGTGGGGTATGGGTCATGGGATAGTGTGAAAATATTGCAGCCAGAACACTACATGTCTGGGACATGTCAGATGGCACATCACAATGTGTGCACCCAATGCAGGGGCATACAACACAATGGTGACACCTGTGGGCTGCCCATATCACAGCTCACTGTGTGGTACTGTTTGCGTACCACACATGTTGTTCCAATGCATACTACATATGCCTCCATTGTAGAACACCTCCACCGTTGTATGCACAGCTGACCACACATGTAGCAATGACAAATACTGTGGTTTCAAGTTGGTGTATCATTTCATTTGTATATATTGCACATGGGTGGCCTGTGTGAATGATGGGTGCTGCGACCTGTATATCGTGACTGGAATGAACATCAAGTGTGCAAGTGTTAACTGGTAACATGGCAAATAGATCTATGCTTTAACATGCCTGATACTGATGACAGTCTTACTTGCAACGGACTCATGTCTGTGCAGCACACCAGAGGTACCTGTATAGGGGTGACACAGCAGTATGAACATTATCCATGACTGTATGACTGCCACAGGGTGCACTGTGCATGTTAACACATTTGCCTGTATAATAGCATATAGTATGCACATGTGTGCATACACAGGGTAGCATACTGTAGTATGCAGCTTGTGTGTCCACATACCTTGCATATGTTGTTACGTTACATAATGTACAGTGACACATGCAACTAAATGGGATATAATAGCCATATGTGCAGTACTGACTTACCAGGCAACTCCAGGCTCATTGGTTGGGAGACACCCACCTCCACAATGGCAGCTAGAGTTTTTGGATGCTGTTCTGAGGGTGTCACCAGACTGGCCAGTAGCTCCTCGGTGTGTGTGAGTGAGGGCTGGGTTGGTGGCCCACCACCTGTTCCACCTTGTTCCCTGGACATTTCAGTGGCATGCTGTTTTGCATGTTGTATCAAGTCCGTGCAGTGACTGTGCACCTCCTGGTAGGTGTGCTTATGGCCACCCACATTGTTCACCCTCCTGCGAAGATCCTGCCACAGGTCGTCCCACTGCTGGGCATGCTGTGGCACATGGCTGAACAACACCTTATAGTTCTCATGGAGGTACGGGATGAGGACATCATCCTCCTGGCGGCTGTACGCCAGAAGGCATGTACGAGGCATTATCTGTAAGACATAATGATGGTGACAGGTCACAGTTTCAGAGATGTACAGAGATACTGCTGCACATACATTTCTATGACATCTAGTACATCTGCACAGTTATCTTTGCAAATCATCATGACATGGACACGACTGACATGTTTGTGTCACACACATGTAACACCCGTTGTGCATTGGATATCATCACCATATATGTGTGTCACCTCATTACAGTGTTCATACTCCATGTGAATGCTGTCTTGATGTGGGCATGTCTATTTGCCTGCACTGGTGTTCTTACCTATCTGCACATGCCTGGATGTGTCCACGATAATGCTGTTGACCTTGATGCTGTGTATATGTCACATATCAACACAGACACAGCCTTAATGGACTTGAGCAGTGACAATGCACACATACGCATGGAAACCTGTACATGCATGTGTTTTGCCATATGCATCTACACAGCACTGTACAGCTGTTCAACACCCTGCCATGGATCGCCTGTGCTGCACATGTGATAGACATGGGACAATGGTTAGTCGGACGTCATTCGCAGGGATGCTTATGAACCATAGCATGTATGGGCAAGGTTTCCTAGCTGTAACAGACAGCCTTTATGTCACCACGAGGTGCATCAGTGCCACATTACTGATCCAGACAGTTGATACTACATCTACCATGCAGCCATCACACCATGTATGACTGGGATAACATGTGCAGCTTTGATGGACAGGGTTGCATGGTTTGGCGGGAGTATGTCACATGTATGGCACAGGGATCTGTCCAGCATGTGGCGATCCTAGTATTCGGATGGTGGATGTCCATGACATATATCTTACAGATCAGGATATGGACATGTAGCATGTCCATCATCATGGTGTAGCAGATGTCTTTATGCAAGGTAGACAGCATGCTGCATAGTGGAGGTGAGGATTGTGAAGGCTGGTATCACCCATACACGCATGGCCATTACCCCTTAAAGGTGATATGTGATCCAATATTAGTCACCCCAGTGCTGTATATGCCTGTCCAATGATCACCGTGCTCATGGATGGCACCCTGTCATGACATGGGTACCTCATATGACTATCTAAGGGGCCTGGAGATGTCACCAAGTCAGGGAGGTGTACTGCACAGCACCATCCCTTACACAATGTCCATAATGATGACCACAGCCTAGGTGGTAGTTAATGGGTACAGGGATGTTCACCTAGCGGTGACAATGCTGATATCATCCATCAGAATGTGCACATATGTCACACACCTCACCCACACAGCCCATTCCGTATGTTGTTCACAGCACTGACACAGCTATTCCTCATAGGTCATGGTCATTCACATCCTTACATGCACAGATGCCTAACATTTGTCTGTGTGGTATGGGCTACAATGAGGGTGGAGTCAACACATTAACCCTGTTCTACTGCAGCTGGCACTGGTGTGATATGCACATGTCACTCTGGCACCATTTGTAGTTGTGAGTCTGTCAACAGGCCACTGGTAGAGCACTCCTGTGACATACAAAGGTATTTGTAATCAAACGTCCATACTGTCTTGTACATCTGTACTGCTAACATCTGCAGTGATAATGGTTCATGGACATGCACACCATACTCAGCAGGGTTATAGTGTGGTGCCACACATTATGACTTTCGTCACCACTTTTGGGTTGATATTATCCAACACCTTATCTGTATTTTATGGTCATGCTAGGCACTTGTACAGAACTTGTGAGCAGGTCATGAGCTACTGATTAATATAGCACCCATTCCACACCATTTCCCACAGGTACACTGGCTGTGCTAAGATTTCCAGCTTGCTTATGGTACAACAACTGTTGTACACACGTAACTCACATATCCTGTGAGACATGGTTGTATATACAGGCATGTCCAACTATCACGTACCAGTGCTATTGCCTGTCTATAAGATGGATATGTCGTACATGTGGCAACAGAGCAATTGTCTCATGTACACATTCAATGCTCACCTCCCGACATACAACACTACAGCCTGTGGGGGATGCACTTATGCAGCCCTGCTGGGGGTAATGCTGTCACCAACCCTGACTGCACCTGACAGTCATGTCAGGATGTGTAACATTCGCAACACACCCCACTCATCACATAGTCTCACATGATCTCCACCACAGGGCACACATACAAGGACAACATGTGCAGTACCTCTCCATACTTTGTGTAGGCACCAGAGGAAGCCCCCATATGGAACACAACATCACCAACTTATAGCCCACAGACTCATGTGTGCCCATCACATACAGCCAATAGTGTGTTATAACATACACAACACACCAGTCATAGGTGACTCTGTAGGCGGTCACACTGCAGTTCCAAACAGCAGGCTACACAAGGTGATAGTCGCTTACATCTTGCTGTCGGGTAACTGGTTCTGCAACATAACCTATGCACCCATGCCACACCTCACCAGGTATGCTGTGACTTGTCATTCTCCATGTTAGTGTGACTGCCCTGAGATGCCACTTCACAGACTACGTGTGCAGGGACATGCAATAGCTTGCCAGTCTTGTAGCCCTGAAGGTGTGGGCCAATCCCTGGGGAGCATTATGCATTCATCCAGACCCAATACCACTGTACAATGACTGACTGTGTCACTTCAACAGTTGCCAATGTTTCTGCTGTCATTCCACAGGCATCTGGTATCTGTCCACTTTGACTGACTGACCTGGTCAAACACAATGCTTTGGCACAGATGACCTGCACCTGTCAGCCCTGGGAGTACAGCTCACATGTAAGGCTCTTGCTGCTTCTATACTGCCTGTCTTGCACAGTTTCCAATAGCAGTCACCAGCAGAACGGGAACTGGCAAGCAAGACATGGGGTCATGTGACACAATGCTTGCATCTTCCTCTGTGATGCACGCAGGCAAGGCACACCTTAGAATGCACCACTCCAATATTTCTGCAGTGACTGGGACCTGCCTCTCAGCTCTGCAGAGCACACCTGCAATGATAGGTTATAGACAGACCATACCTTTCAGGCACATACCTGGACTGGCACACCCACAGCTGAGGTGTTCCCACATCCCACTATGTTGTACACACATCCTGGCTAGTTACTTAGCACAATGCATCAGAGGTGCTCCACATGCAACTAACTGTGTCCGGAACCACTATACACATTGTAACAAGCTACAGATTCCACTACATACCCCACGGTTACCAGACCTCATTTGTTGGTGTACTGGACAGTAGGGCTCAGACAGCTACTACTGATGTGTGACTGACACTAACCCACACTTAACTGGGATAGCCACTCATGTACTGGCACATCCATGAGTCATAACCTCCACTCAGCTGGATAAACCCATACACACCACCTCCAAGACCAGCATTAACCTTGACATGAACACTACCAACATGTGACTGGTGTTCCACACCTGTGGTCATCCCCTCATTGGTGGATTCCGAACATATGCTAATCAACCTTGTTAGCCACATCCCGGCACCACAACCTTCACGGCATACACAGTACATGAGTACTACAACACCTACTACAGACGTCTTATGACAGTGGTTGTTAATGTCATGACACCCGTGCAGATGGACATTGCACATACAAATGCTGCAACACACCCCAGTGCACTTCAGTAGCATGTACACGACTGCATGGATCATGCTATGCCACACAGAGCCATGATTGTACACACCAGATAACAGACGCCACTCTGGTGGTCAAGTTCCATGGACATAATGTACAACAACAGGTGGAGGCTGTTGCACAGTGGTGTACAATCCCATGGGTGGGGTAGCTCACTGGTCAGCCTCGGTAGGGCCATGGGATCCCTCATCACATACTCCATGACTAGCTACGTAAACATTACTGCGACACATTCTGGGGTGTACCACAAGGCATTATGGTGGTATGTCAGTAGTCACTGGCAATGCCCACATCTGCTCTCATATACAACAGTCACTCAGGAACATTACAGACCCAGGTGATGTTGGCAACATGCTGGTGGATGGATTCAATGCTAACATTACACCCTCTCACTCACTACAGGGCCACAATCCATGCAGGAACATTGCGGTGTCCCTGCGGTCACACCTACACAGTACTAACCTGCACCCTATATGTCCTGGGACACTGGCCCCATGTCACCTTCCAAAGTCCCAGGCCGTGATGTCCACAAACCTCTGAATGACATGTCTCCCCACTAGGCCACCATATGCAGTAATAGCCTTGTATCAGACATTGTGGCCCCTGAATGGCACACAGCAACATTCATCACACTCCACACAGGTGGCACCACAATGCACGAGTGGGACTATAGTCCTACACACCTGACTGGACTGTTCTGCACAGCTATGGGGCACATCATCAAGGACGTCATTCACAGAGACATTGTTGGGCTCCGGTCCTTTGATGCCACCCGGGTTGGACTTGTTAGGGCCAGAGCATGGCCCCTACACCTGGTGGACTCCTTTCATACAGTTATCAGGGTAGTTGATGATGGTACGGGAGTCCACACATCCTACATTGTCCTCTCATTGCCTCTCAGCACCATTCTCCATTCTGGTATTGGCAACATACACATCCACCTGCACATCGTACCCTATGTCTCAGGATGTTATGCAACGTGGCTCATGGACAGGACACACAATGAGGGTAGCATACCATAGTACCTACTGCATTTCAGTTACATTTGGCATACCACAGTCCTCAGTCATAGGGCCCCTCATGTTCAGTATATGCTTCCCTGAGGTACAGGCTAGCACAGAGGGACCTTCTCTGCCTAGCTTTACAAACCCCTGCATACAAAGCACCATGATTGATCCACCAGCTGATACTGACTCCATCCATACGGGTGTCACCGTGACAGATACCTGATATGAATATCATGGCCTCAAGCTGCATGACACAAGGTCCATGGACATCACCTTTGCATTACACCATTCACCCACTATCACATAGGTGGAAGTCCCCTACATACGTGTCACATTGTGCATGTTTGTAGTACACACGTATGTCACACCCACTCCTGTGATTACCGTATTGCCACTGTGGTGTGGATATCCTTCTACATGGCCACACTTATCTGTACTGGGTGTGTAGCTGCTACATAGGCACCCATTGTACCTCTGAACTCAAGACTTCTACACACATTCAAGGGTACACCACCCCATTTTGGGTGTACCATACATAACAGCTACAGCTTTACATACCACAACATTAACACGCCATGACGTTTATTGAGCTCTGACAGCTAAGGTATGCGGCTGAACTACGGACACCATGTCTGTACACATTTGCATACTACATACTCAGGGGTGACCTCTGCTGAACAGACAGGGCCCATGTCCACAACAATATTAATGGATATACTCCACATACGCGACATACGCAGATGTCACTGTGAGCAACATGCTCATGGATATGTGCACACATGCAACAATGAGTGGGATGTGTTTGAGGGTTACATTCCCAAACTGGACACTCACCATGCTTTGGAACATGACTGAAATGTACATCACGCAGGGACACTCAGTAGCACTGTTCATGTGATACCTCCCTTGGTGTTTGGGACACACATGTACGCCAGGGATCACTGCAGTGGCTGTACTGTGCAGAGGTGCAGGTAACACATGGCTCTGCTGATCACAGGACACTACCCTAGAGAGGTGCCACTGGTGTGAACACTGTGGTTGTGCTTACACATAGACTTGCCAGACTGCATAGTACCCCACTATGAACCTGTGAAGCTATTACATGTCCTTTGTGCATGGTTACTTGGTAGCCCTTCCATTTAGATTAGCTATCATGCTATTACAATGTCCCATGCCTACAAGCCATATGTATCCTGTTATTGTACATGCCAATAGACGATACCTGTGGTATGCATGATATGCCTGTTATGCTGTGTAGAATATCTGACATATCTACCTACAATACTATACATTACACATATTTTACATAGTATCCCATAATGCAAAGCATACTTGCACAGCGGGACCACCTTAGACATGTCATTGTCATTATATGCCCATACACATGCCTACTGTGACAGTATATCAACATATACTATCCCCGGCTATGGCACGTACTTGTTGGACATACCCTACCACTGACGGCGGGTTGTATGTAATTGTTCTGTTTAAAGCCCTCATGTAGCATCCCTTGTGGTGTCTGTGATGTGTACCTTGTGGCCCACAGCTGGATGCACAGTTTCTACAAGCTTAAGTATGCTCAGCAAGACATCACTACATAAATACCTTTTCCCACGTTATGCATTGCGGACACTTTTAATTAATGCAAAACGAGCTATAGATACAGTAAATAATAATTACAAAACATGCTATACATATACTTACATACTGAGTGTTCTACATACCTTGTTATCGTTACGTACTTTTGTCTATCTCTCTCACACTGCTTACACGGGTATTTTGTATGAGCATACGGTTTGAATGTCTGGCAAGTCTTCCTTATATACGTCGATACCTGTAACATGTGGTTTCCTGCCGCCTATTGGTGATTCTGAGTGACTAATTACTTGCATATCAGCTTTGCAGCTACTACATTCGCCAATTACGCGGCAACAGTGGGGTATAATTGACTTCTCCACTTGAGCGTTGGCCATTTGCCCTACCTTTGGGGAGATGGCCTGTATTGCATTTTGTTATGTGTAATTGCAACTGCTATGCATAGAGACAAGTATACTTTGGATTCATGTCCCCCGTGGATTGTGTGTGACAGCTAGAGTAAGTGGTTCAACATGTGGGTGTACCTGTCATCCCAACGTCTGTTAACGGACTATTGCAAACAAAACCTGTAACATCGCCGTTTGTTCCATTATACAATGGTTGCAATTTTGCATGGCACCTTTAATTGTGTCTCTCACAAGGTATGTCGACGGTTCTGCAGTTGTAATTGACTGACTGGATGTTTGTGCTGTTATTACAGTATGTATTGCTATAGTTTCTAGTGTGGGAGATGTCAGTGGGTGTACGTACCATATACAGGTTTGTGGGGCTTGCATTTCTACATATTCCATATATATGTGTGTGGGCTCCGTCCCTTATTAAAGAGCTATCAGTTAGTAGACATGTTACGGGATTGTACATTGGGCCGTTGTTAATTGGTTTCTATATAGTATGCAGGTGAGGTTGATACTTCCATACCTCCGGAATTGCAGCGATATGTAAAGGGATATGTCTACATGACAGCTATCCCGTGTATTTCTGTCCCAGATATTTGCAGTCATTGCGGTTGTGTTGGTAACAGAACCTCTTTGCCATGGGTTGACACCTTTTCATATGGCCATTGTTGGACACTTCCGGGACACACAGCGGTGTTTACAGGCGAACACATAGCCACGGTCAGTACACAGGATAGCACATACTTTTATCCTCAATACATACCTATTGTTGTTGGACTTTGGCTACTTATCATATTGCATGTAACATTCACGTTTCTTACATACAGGCATAACTATTTAATGCAACTATTACATTATGTATGGGACATATTAATGTCCTACGATCTCAGACATTTGCCCTTTGTAATGTTTTATGTCAGGACACACCTGCCCAGGGAGGGGCTGTCCCTCCTAATGTGGGACAGGTGGTGACCGTATGTCTACGGCTAGTTATACCCACACCTACCGTAATCATCTACCTCCGAGTTGGCACTAGCAGACACATGATGCGAACACACACACACATTACAGTCACACGGGGATGCACACGGCACCCTCAACACACACATACACAGACTACGGCACTCACACACACAGTTGAACACAGTACCTACGTGGACCACAACACCAGCAGCGGTAATGAATTATCTATTCATATCATCATACTATTACTCGCGGTTGTACTGTTCTCTTTCGGTCTTTCAGCCTCGTGGTTACGCATGTTACACATTCCATAGTTGGCGGTATCCTAAGTATCTGTACCTCCAAGGTATTATGAATGTCGTTGACCTATCTATATATATTTGCAGATATCGCTGAATCCGTATATATCAACATATATCACTCTATCGCCCTTTCTATCTGTATTATATATATGTCTATATGTGTACATATATATATATATATATATATATATATATATATATATATATATATATATATATATATATATATATCTGACGGGGAAAGTGACAGGCAAGCTACACCTTTCATTGTGTACTTGTTGGTGTATACTGTTTCCTGGACTCCGACGCTTGTGTCTGTACCTGTCACATTACACACCTGCCATAGGTTCGGTTGCCAGCTGTCCCACTCTGCGAGGGACAGTCCCTCTTTGGGCAGTTGTGTCCTGCAAAATATTTGTAAACATGGCAAATGTCCTGTGATTTTAGAACATACTTATTTCCTATAGTTTATGTAATAATCGCATAAAACAGTTATTCTGTATCTGAACCAACAAACAGAATAAGTAAGTAAACATTACAAGAATGAGCTTTTATCTAGGCAAAACAGTGCAGTTCTGCTTTCCGTACTGGCCGGGTGTATGTGTCGGCCTGCAGACATCTGACGTATGTCCCACATTAGTACTTTGAAGAGGTGGCAACCCTACCATAGGTACATCTTGCCTAGCAATAGTGTTAGGTGATTCTATACATGATTGCGTGTTCTACACCTGGCAGTGGTCATTTTACCCTTCAGAGCAGGCGCTATTAGTACAGGGGTAAATAATGCTGGTTTCACCTGTTCTGGACATCATTCATTGTGATCTGCGCGATATTCGGAGTGGCTTATCCCTGTTTTGCGCATATCCATATAGTCATATTTAAACGTCGCTTACCAGCAGTGGGCAATGCATATTCCCGGTAACGTGTGCTAAACATATGATATGATGACCTGCATCTGACATGCATTACTCGTGCCTTCGGGATTACGTTACATCCCTTGCAGGACATGGGACCAGGAACATGCACGACGGTCACTGCATTTAACATATGGCCATCTGGGATTTGTACACATGTTGTGTCGTTTTGTACGTGGAGTACACTACAGCTGTTACTCCATACTGCAGTCACATGGGTAACTCAGTTAGTTTACATATTGATGAGTCCAGTTAATGGTATGTCCATGTGATGTTTACTGTATGTGCTCTGGCATTGGGTATGTATATTACAGTGAGCCACACACGATAATGTGCTACACCTTCAAACGACCGTGGGTGGAGCATGCTGGGGTGACGACTACCTGTCATGGGTATACCCCATGCCTTGACACAACATCCATGATTATATTATGTGGAGCCCCTCATTAACGCAGCAGGGACTCCGTGCTGAGTGTCTGCAGAACAGTGCTTAAACACATGTGCTCCCATGATTGCCTCTTCTCCTCTACGCGACAGTTGGTTACTCGAGGTTGTGGCGACAGCAGACACTGTTTGCCCCGTTTGGTGTATGACCTCTGACAATTGGCCATGTACCCACCGATGTACCTGGGAACCTATACACACAGCACCAACATATGCTGATAGGCGCATGTACTGTTCAGGTGTTGACATTCCGTGTTCCAATAGCTGTTGTGTGTACAATGTTTGTGGGCTGCCTATGTAGGATTCACACAGTGGGCCACCTATACATTACAATTTACAGGTGGTCGTGCTTGTGTGCCATCCATTTTACTGTGTGTGCAGGTAGAGAGGTGTGTCAGTCCATACGGGCCTACACTGTCAGCGTATGTGCTATACGTTCCCTCTTTGCCAAGGCGTAGGCATATTGGGCACGCCTCCATCTGCCTACTGGGGCTGGCACAGTATGTTCATGGTCTGAATCCCTCTGTGCCTGTGATGGCCTTGGCAAATGCGGTGAGCTATGAGGGCCTTCACCATTTTGTCCCTGCTGCAGCTGTTTCCGCAGGATCATATTATGTAGCATGGCACATACTATGACGATGTGGGCACACGTGCCTGGAGAGTACTGCAAGGCTCCAACAGATGTGTCCAAGCACCAGAACCGTGATTTCAGCATCCCGAACACACGCTCTATGATGATTCTGGTTTGTGCATGTGCCTCATTATGGCATTCTTGCATGGGTGTGTGTGCATTTCTGATGGGAGTCATCATCCATGGCTCCAGTGCATAGCCAGCATCCCCCACAAGGTTGCCATGTGGGATGTCCCCCCTGACAAATACCTGATACAGCTGTGAGGCATGCCAGATATGGGAGTCATGGTAGCTTCCAGGGCTGCCAGCACACACATCCATGATTATGCCCTGGGCATTGCACACGACTTGGCAGTTGATGGAGTGGAATCCCTTGCAGTTTATGTAGCGCCTACCATGCTCACCAGGTGGTGACTTGATTTGTATGTGCGTGCAGTCTATCGCACCCTGTACCTCCGGGTAGTGTGCCACACGATGGAAGTGACACATATTGCTGGCCAACTCCTCCTGAGTTCGGAGGAAGTATATATGCTCATTGGCATGTGTAACATGGCATCCAGGAACTGGTGTAGTACCCTGGATGCTGATGCCTGTGAGATCCCCATTATATCTCCAGTTGGCCTTTGAAAGGTACCTGTGGCTAGTATTCGCATGTTTACAAATACCTTCGTGTCCACTGGGATGGGTTCCCCTCTGTTATTTCTGGTTCTCAGGCGTGGCCGACACAGCTCCACTATTTGCTGTAAGATGTCCCTGTCCACCCTGTAACGCTCTACTATCTCCAGATCATGTAGCCCCTGGTAGGTTACCCTTGGTCTGAACACTCTTCTCCTCCTCCGGGGCCTGCGATGGTTGTCGGCATCATCCTCCACAACACCGTCAGTCTCTAACACATGCTGATGAATCACAGCTATGGCAGCTCCCCACATGTACATTTTAAAAGTTCCCCGTGTGTTTACACCTATGGTGCAGTGTTTGGGAATTCACAGGTGTGTGTAGGGTGCTTTCACACTTTATACTATTGTGCTGTGAACACCGATGATGTCATAGGGTGTGTATGTACGATCATAGCTACAGGATATCTTATGTGTTTTACTACCGGAACTACTATTGTGGTGCCTTTGGTGTTGAATTACATTTGGCTGCTGTGGATTACCTCTTGACCTTCCCTTTACATTTCTGCATGTTCCACCTACCATTTTCTGGCATGCATATAGCAGCCTGCTTTAATTTGTACTTTCCTAGACCTGGCGTATCTTGCATAATGTGTGCTATTGCTGGTCTACTGTCGGTTTGCTTTGCTCTGCTATGACAGATCTATCTTTGGAATCCAATGCCTCCCCTCCTTTCTTTGCATTCCAATGCCTCCCCTATCCAGTTTTGCAGGTTTCTGCGAGCAGACTTGACAGCTGCCGTGAGTTGATTGGTGTTGATTGCTCATTAGTATGCCAATTACCCTATTTCGGCATTTTCTTCTTTTCTTCCCCTGACCTTCCTGTTTGTGCTATTGTTTGCGCCACGTGCATCCGCTTACTGGGTTTCAGGCACATTTTCATCCCGTACACATGCGCTTTTGGGCACCATGTGTGCTCTCAACTAAACGATTCTATACCTTCCTCCCCACCCCTGTCCTGCAGCTTTGCTTAGCAACGGCCAGGCCAGATTTGCATTGCTCCAATGTGCTTACTGCTACGGTGGCACACCCCTCTGCTGATGTCATGTATCTCCTCTGAGCCACTCCTCAGTGTTATAGCGCTGCGCCGTATGGTTCAACCTTCATCCGGCGAGACATTTGCGATTCAGTATTATCTGCCTCATTTGCATGGCATTGACTACTAATTCATAGTTACCATGCCGAACACTGTTGCAGGCCCTTAGCAACCCTTGCACCTTGGTTGTGGTGTTCCATGTCTACCATTGTGTATTATGGTGTACACCTGATTTGTATTACATTGTGATTTTATGACATTTTTATATATTTTCTTTATGTTCCAGTTTGCGCACACATGCCCTGTGGTTGTACTTTGCCTTACTGTGGACATGACATTAAAGTTGTTTTTTAGGTGTTGTGCATCCTTTCTTATGCCATTGGCTGTGTATTTAGCCATTGGCATATGTTAACTTTGTAATACATGAGTCTGGTCCGCTTCCATAGCTCAGATGTTCTGTTTGGGAAAATGTAAACTGTGTTTTTTGGTTTACATTTCCGTGGCCTTACGCTACACCTGCACCACTTCATGAATCGCTATATGCCTTCATTTGCATGGTGCGACACTGCACATGGGGTGATTAGCATACCTATGCCGAGGGCTGCACAGTTCTGGCGTACGCCGGTAGTGCACGTGGTATTGGATCGTACCTGAATCGCTCGACGGCCATATTTGGCATTATTCCGCCTACACTATGCCTGCGCCTGGCGCAAGCTTCATGAATCCCGGGGTATGTATGTACTAAATATATGTAAGTGAATCATGTATATACATACACTCTTTAACTGCTTAGTGACCTATACTTGCTCTCCTCTTCAGGCTGTTTAATTTTAACACACTACTAATTGAACAAAAATCATTTAGTCCAGGGTGACTATAAGCATTTAATTTCACTTGCCATTTTAACTCAAGTTCATCAAGTTTGAGGTTTCTTGGGCCTCCCCTTGGGTCAATTTTAACTTGGTCGATAACCATAAACTTAAAACTGTGGTCCAAGTAGCACTCTATGTGTTTAGCAAGGACATTTTCAAGTTTGCCCTTTTTAATAACATAAAAATGTTCGTACATCCTGTCCCGAAGCCTTCTCTCAGTTTTACCTACGTAGAATGCTGGACAGGATGTCCATCTAGCCAAGTATGTAACAAAAGTTGAGTTACAATCAAATTTACTCCTCAAATTATATATTATTCCATCAACCTGGAATTTATTAGTTTCAACCACAAATCTACAGTAACTGCAATTCAAACATTTGTGCATACCAGGATGCTTCGCTACAACCACATCGTGCTTTTCTAATAGGGATTTAAGGTTCTTCCCTTTCCTATAAATCAATCTCGGTCCTTCACCTAATTTCTGGTGGATCTCAGGGTATAATTTGAAGAGGTCCCAATTTTTCCTCAAAATAGATACACATTGTTTACTAGATGTACTAAAAGTAGTTATAAAATTCACAGGCAAGTTGTTCTCAGACTATCCAATACTAACAGGCACATTCTTATTAGCATCACCACAAATATTCACCTCCAGACCTGTACCCAACTCCAAACTAGGTACCAAGGAATTAACACTCAAAAGGGGAGTATATACTCTGTTACATCTTTTTTCTGTAACCTCCTGGATGAGTGAGTCAAGCAATAATTCAGGGTACCCTCTGTGAAGGAACATGTTCTTAATAGCATTGCATTCAATAAGAAAATCTTCATCCAAAGCTAACAATCCTAGAAGCTCTCACCAGCTGTCCCTTAACTACAGATTTTTTCTGGTGAAAAGGGTGGCAGCTGGTATAATGAAGGAAGGCGTTGGAGTATGTAATTTTCCTAAATATATTAGCTGTGAATGCATGCAAATTATAATCTTTACTTAAACAAATGTCCAAGTAAGCTATAGTGTCACAGTTAAATGTAGATGTAAACTGGAGGAACTCAGTGGTGTTGTTAAAATAGTCAATGACTAACTGACTCTCATTCTCATTACCTTTAAACAGGATGAAAATATCATCCAAGAATCTGGTATAGTAAACAAAGGCATCCAAAAACCTATTACCACTGAAAACATACTCAGATTCCCAATAGGTCATTACCAGGTTAGCTATACTGCCCCCACATGGGGAGCCCATAGCAACCCCCACTTTTTACAAAAAGAAATAATTTAGGAACATAAAGTAGTTATTAGACAATACTAAGTCTATGAGGACCGACACCAAGTCAATTTCATTAATGGGTGCATTATGTTTCTTAAGCATCAGACTCACCCATTCCAAAGCTATATCATGGGGTATACTAGTGTACAAGTCTTTCACATCGACAGTGACAAAATTATAATTCTCATCAAATTTCACAGTACTAATATTTTCCAGAAATGACCACGAGTCCTTACAAATTTGGGACTCGTTTGCAAGGTATTTCTGTAGGATGGCATCTAGGACCCTCACACAGGAGTATGTGGGTGATCCCCTACTACCCACTAAAGGTCTTAATGGTGGATCCTTGATACTCTTGTGAATTTTGAGAATTCCAAAAATACAAGGGTATCTGGGATACAGTGTCTTCATGTAGTTATAGGTCTTTTGATCTATACACCCTTCAATAAATAAATCCTCTATGCAATTCCTAATGGTACTATAAGCTTTGTTTACTTCAGAACGTGAACTAATTGCATATGCTTCAGCATTAAGTAACTCGATCATCCGGTGTTGGTAGTCGAGTATACTAAACACCACTAATCCCCCACCTTTATCAGGTTTACAGAACCTAAGACCCTGTGTTTTAAAAAAAACACAATAACTCGCTTTCATCATCACTCAAGTTGGTAGATAAGTTCCTGACATACTTATATGTATTAGCATGTCTAACATCTAGTTCACAACATTTCTCAAATAAATCAAGTGCAGGATGTAAAGGGGGGTTGTAAGTGCTTGGCACATGGAGCCTGTCGTTAAAATCACCATCAAATATATTCCCATTAAGACATGGAAGTTTAGCTTCCTCACAAAAGATTTAACATCCAGAATAGTATCTGCAATATTCCATGGTTTAAATGGAATAAATGTGAGGCCCTTAGATAGTAGGTCAACCATGTCAGTACTGAATTGAGTATCACTATAGTTGTACAGTTTATAATCACCTACTCTGTTCAAAATAATCTCAGGTGAACAGGCACGTGTTTCCCCAACCTCGAGCAAACCAGAATGAGATGTAAAATCGTTATAACAATTTACATCCATGTTGAAAATTGGCAAGTACTGATGTGGGGTCAAATTCAATGACACCCCAGCATCAGGATAAATTGTTACTTCTTGACATTGCTGTATGTTCATTTGTTTTTGTACTGGGGTTGATGGAAATTTTTCTGCTTTTGTCTGGCCCCCATATCGGGGCCCTGCTGAAAATTCTGGTCCCGTTGCGATAAATAATCTACATGGGCACTGCGTAGTCTATTACACCACGGAGTACCCCTCCCTCCTTGTCCATGAGTATCTGAGGGACCAGCGCTGTAATTGTTGTTATCAGATTCAGTTTCATCAATATTATCCCCAGTTTCTTGTGAAGCAACAATCAGGTTTCCATTCAGTTGGTAAGTTTTTACCCCAAACCTGTGTCGGTGGTGGAATAGGGTAGGCAGTGCCTGAACTGTACACCTTAATATCTCTATCCAGTTTTTTGATTTTATTTGATTCAAGTTTATGCATGTGCTGATCTATACTGTTAAAAATACATTCATATTCATATTTATATCTTCCAAACTCGTAATGGGTTTGGATAGTCTGGTCTAATTCAGTCACATAACATAATATATTTTCTACCCATATGGTGTAGTGTTTAATGATGGTTTCGATGAGTTTGAACCCTTGGCAGTCAAACAAATTAATCAGGTGCATGTGAAAAGCTGAACCATTCTCCAAACCCGTAGGGTATGACACCCATCTCTGGCCTTTAGGGATAACCTTCCTATTTAAACACTCACGAAAATAGGATATCTCGAGTTGCAGTTTTTTAAGTTTTACAAGACATGAGTCAAATAATTTGAGCTTGTTAATAATAGTAGCTTCATCAGGACCAGTGGATGGTTCACCTAAAGTAGTTGTTGAATTGTGACTGATCCCACTAGTTAAGCAGAATCCATTATTTAACCAAACAGTAAAGGAAGAACCATCGTTTTTACCTTTTGCCGCCTGTGGTTCATCCCCGTTGATACGACCTGGTTCACCCTGATTAAGATCTCTACTGTCGGCCCCATCTGTAATGAATGCAGGACCCATTGTTTGCACCTGGGACCGCATAGTGGAATTCAGGGTTCTCTGGCGGTTATCCATGGTCATGCCGCCCTCATGATTCCCATTAAGGGGGTTCACAGGTATCGACCCATGGCTGTTATTGGGGCAATGTACTGTTTGCACTAAGGTGTCAGCGTTGCTGTTAACATTCAACGCAGTCTGGTTTATCTCACCAGTACATCCGGGTTGATTAGTAACAGTGGTAATGTTCGGTTGGTTATTCTCAAAAATCCTTTCACCGCTCGGCATATCAGTCCGGGTGTTGGATATTAAAGACGCTCCTTTCACCGTCTCATTGGGTTGTTGTCTTACTGTCTCTGTAAGTGCCAAAAGAGATTGTCGCAAACTGCTCTGGTCAAAGTCAAGCTGGTCCAATCTTGAGAAAATGCGTTCAATCTTTGAACACAACAAATCCAAAGAGCTGCCCATGACCGGAGTGTTCTCACCATCCAATAAGTCTCCAGCAGCAGATCCACATTGAAGAACCTCAGGTGTATCCTGTGGGTTAAATTGGCTGTTACTGCTTCCTACACCCGTCGCCATAATAAACTAATGACATAAAAGGCTAAAACAACTAAGAAAGTCCAAAAACAAGTGGGTTAACTGCTCTAGTAAACTCTGAAAACCAAAAGAAAGCAGTATTCAGCGATGAACAAAGTCCACTTGATAAAAAAGTTAATTTATTGACCCAATCCAAAAACGAAACAAAATAACAACAATTCTACCATGAACGCCTTCATAAAACAAACACCAGCATTTTCGTCATACAGTTGACTTCATCAGATGACCAGCGTAATTAATTCTTTCATTTTATATCCTAAATCAACCCAATAAACCAATAAAACTTCTTCTATTCTTTCAAATAGACCAATAATTCTAGCAGCCAAAAAACTAGTTAAAATGTTTAAATGTTTAAATATTCATGAATGTGCGTTAAAAACATCATAATATAACTTATTTATTCTTTCTAAAATTCATTATATCATTATTAAATATTTAGAAACATTATATTATATACATTGTTAAAAAGGTTTTAAAATTGTTTTTCAAACATAAAAAGTTCAGTACTGCTGTTAGTGTGAATGTTCAGGTGTGTTGTTGATGCCGTCTAGTGGTCATTCATTTTATCACATTTAAAGTTTTGCAGACCTTAATTTTAAAAAGGGTAAAATAGAAATGCAGTCATTTAAACCAGGGGGGTTGTCTGCTTCCAGAGTAACTTGCCACCACAGTTCTCTGAACTCTATTTTTTCCTCCCATAACCCCCCCCTAATATCACTCTTTACTTTTTCTAAAACTATAAATTTAAATTTATATTTGGGGCATACTTTTGAATGTTTGAATAATGCATTACTTTCTTTACCCACTGATATCTCATATATATGTTCATAGATCCTTCTTTTTAGTTTCCTTTCTGTTTTTCCTACATAGAAGGATCCACAAACTTCACAACTAGCTACATATACCATACCCTTGGATTCACAGTTATAATATTCCACACTATTTATTATCCTTTTTCTATTTTCCAAATAAAAACTATCACTATTTAAAATATAGGTACATTGGTTACAATGACCACACTTGTACGTACCTTTCCTATTCCTGTTAAAATTTATCATATATTTATTTTCTATTATGGATCTAATGTTCTGTGAATTTCTGTATATCACTTTCTGTGGTATATTAGTTAAATTTTCTATATCAGAAAGGGAGACAAATTTCCCCCATTCTTTCAAGAAAATATTTTTAACCATAGTATTTAAACCATTATATTCCAAAATTAAGGCCTGCTGAAAATCATCTCCTTCTAGTTCATTATTCTTATTATTACTTTTTTATCATTATTAATTTCCTTCATCTTTTGAATAGGACAGAACTTATCTACTCTCCCTTTTACCACTTCATCCCTTATTTGAGTAATAAAATCCAAGGGATAACCTCTCTCTAAAAACATTTTTTCCAATAACTCACACTCTTTAACAAAATCAGCATCTGAACTCGTCATTCGGCTACCTCTAACAAACTGTCCTTTCACAATATTTTTCTTACAGTGAAACGGATGTGCACTTTCATAATGTAAAAAAGAATTACAAAAGGTAGTCTTCCTAAATATTTTGCTTTTTAAACTTTGTCCGTCTTTATAAATTTCCACATCCAAATATTGAACATTAAGATCAGATATATTATAAGTGAATTTCAAAAAATTGGTTGTTTCTCCCATATATTTCATAAATTCATCAAATTTTTCTCTTCCTGCTATCCAAAAAATTAATATGTCATCCAAAAACCTCCGATATAAAATCCAGCAATTATTGTATTCAGAATTTAATATATATTTCTCTTCCCAATTAGCAAGAATTAAGTTTGCATAAGTGGGGGCACATGCTGCCCCCATCGCTACTCCCTGTATTTGTTGAAAAAATTCACCATTAAAGTGAATAAAATTATTTTTCAAAATTAGTTCCATCAGCCAAATATTTACTAACTTATCATTTTGCGCCAAGGAAGCATCTTCATATATTATTTCTTCAAACATTTCTGTACCTTCCTTATATGGGATGGAGGAAAACAAGTCAATAATATCTATAGTAATAAAAATATGTTTTTCTTGATCCAATTTATCTGGGATTTCCCTCAACAAATCCCAAGAATCTTTTAAGATAGATGTCCTTTTCATCCATGCATTCTTTAATTTCTTATCAACGTATTTGGCTAAAGGATAAGTTTTAGACCCCTCGGCAGATACTATCGGTCTAAGGGGGAATCCCTTTCACTTCTGTGGGTCTTGGGCGTTCATGGTAGAACTGTTGTTATTTTGTTTCGTTTTTGGATTGGGTCAATGAATTAACTTTTTTATCAAGTGGACTTTGTTCATCGCTGAATACTGCTTTCTTTTGGTTTTGAAACAACTAAGAAACCAAAAGAACAGTAGCAGGAATGCAGTCAGCAACAAACGTTTATTTTAAGCGCTTTTCGTCAGCTCTAAAAAGCTGACTTCATCAGAATACATTCAATGACCATAAAACCGTATATATATATATATATATATATATATATATATATAGCAAAGTTCACTTAATTGGCACAACTTCATTTAAAGAAACAACCCCTATAAAAACATCTCAAATTTTAAAATGTTACAAAAAATTAAAAAGTTTGTACATATAATTTTAACAGCAAACTTACATGCTACAATCCTAATTAATGCTGTTTACTCATCCATTCAAATAGCACCTACAACTAGTAAAGAACATGTGTAAACATTTTTTCAAAAATTATATTAACATACATCTAATAACAAACCTAATTGCATAATGTATGTACTAAATATATGTAAGTGAATCATGTATATACATACACTCTTTAACTGCTTAGGGACTTATACTTGCTCACCTATTCAGGCTGTTTAATTTTAACACACTACTAATTGAACAAGAATCATTTAGTCCAGGGTGACTATAAGCATTTAATTTCACTTGCCATTTTAACTCAAGTTCATCAAGTTTGAGGTTTCTTGGGCCTCCCCTTGGGTCAATTTTAACTTGGTCGGTAACCATAAACTTAAAACTTTGGTCCAAGTAGCACTCTATGTGTTTAGCAAGGGCATTTTCAAGTTTGCCTTTTTTAATAGCATAAAAATGTTCGTACATCCTGTCCCAAAGCCTTCTCTCAGTTTTACCTATGTAGAATGCTGGACAGGATGTACATCTAGCCAAGTATGTAACAAAAGTTGAGTTACAATCAAATTTACTCCTCAAATTATATGTTATTCCATCAACCTGGAATTTATTAGTTTCAACCACAAATCTACAGTAATTGCAATTCAAACATTTGTGCATACCAGGGTGCTTCGCTACAACCACATTGTGCTTTTCTAATAGGGATTTAAGGTTCTTCCCTTTCCTATAAATCACTCTCGGTCCATCACCAAGCAATATAAAATGTTCGATAATAAGCACAATTATCACAAATAATCCTGAATAATATATGGTCTCTAAAAAAGAAACGCCAGTTCCTGGAATTTCAAAATATAAAGTTGGAATCAACTCGAACAGTGGAGCATCCAGCTGTCCAGTTGTAATTATGCGCAGTCACTCACAAGTGTGTCCCATTCCATAACAAACCCAAGCAATGGCATTCAGTTGTAAAATAATATAATGCCCGTCATTTAAAAAAACAGTATATATGACATACGTAGAATAGTAACTGAAATTTGAGTCCATAAACCTCGGATGCCCCCGACGTTTCTTCTTCAAATGACTTTCGCTGAATTCTTTTGAGATAGACCTGGACCGAAATGTTCAATTACAAAAAAGTCACAGCCAACTAATCAAGTTATAAAAAGACATAACCTAGATGCAACCATAACTGTGTATGATGCATAAAAACAATCCGCAAACCTTGGATGTTCCCACAATGGTTGAATAAACCAATCTTTCAACCAATGACTCTCCTCATGCTCGACTAGGCCATTTTGTTGTAAAAAACTAAAAGGAACACAAGAAACACCGTCTTAACTCCACATGTATCAATCTCTGAAATGCGAGTAATATCCAAGGTCCGACTGACCCAAAGTAGCAAACTTGGACCGAAGCATGTACTGCAGAGGGAAAAAATCTTCCGTAACTGAAAACAGCAATGCCTATACCCAGGCCAACAGCAGAGCAATCACAACAGGAAGACAAACAAAACGCTCTGCCAGTATGGCAATGCAGGTCGAACCAACAAGTATTCCAAAAACCAATGACCAGCATGTAGGTATAAAAGACAATCAGTCTAGTACAATTAAAAATATGTTAATTCCTCAGACCGGTTTCGGCTCACCAGCCTTCTTCAGTGAATCATAAACACACAAACAACATCATATTACATACTTAAATATTCTCCCCCCCAAAAAACGTGACATGCATAGTCCAGCCCATAAAAAATCTTTGGTGCATGCTTCAGTCCAAGTTTGCTACTTAGGGTCAGTCAGACCTTGGATATTACCCACATTTCAGAGATTGATGCATGTGGAGTTAAGACTGTGTTTCTTGTGTTCTTTTCAGTTTTTTACAATGAAATGGCCTAGTCATGCATGAGGAGAGTCATCAGTTGAAAGACTGGTTTATTCAACCATTGTGGGAACATCCAAGGTTTGCGGATTGTTTTCATGCATCATACACAGTTATGGTTGCATCTAGGTTATGTCTTTTTATAATTTGATTAGTTGGCTGTAACCTTTTTGTAATTGAACATTTCGGTCCGGGTCTATCTCAAAATAATTCAGCAAAAGTCATTTGAATAAGAAATGACGGGGACATCTGAGGTTTATGGACTCAAATTTCAGTTACTATTCTACATATGTCATATATACCGTTTTTTTAAACAACGGGCATTATATTTTTTTGCAACTGAATGCCATTGCTTGGGTTTGTTATGGAATGGGACACACTTGTGAGTGACTGTGCATGATTACAACTGGACAGCTGGATGCTCCAATGTTCGAGTTGATCCCAGCTTTATATTTTGAAGATCCAGGAACTGGCGTTTCTTTTTTAGAGACCATATAGTATTCAGGATTATTTGTGATAATTGTGTTTACTATCGAACATTTTATATTGCTTTGTCGACATTGTTCCCTATTGGGCGAATTTATATTGGTTGTAGAACTGATTTTTTTCATTTGTAACAGGTGATGAATATCAGACCTTGGGCTTGTGCACAAGTAACGAGATTGATAATTTTGTTCAGGTTCATGTTTTTGAACTATGATATTGAATTTTCAACAGTGTCAAGTTTGTATATTTGAATTATTACTTGTTACTTGTTATTGACACTTTATATAACAGGGATAGGTGCTTTGCATAGCTCTATTAACTTTTTTATTAGGTCTATGTTCTGTTGATGTATAACAAATAACATTGGATTTGCTCAAGGGGAATAACATTTGGTCTTTAGCTTCAACATTAGGAACGATATTGATTATTGTATAAAATATTTTTTGAACAATTTTATCTGTGTACATTTGAAATATCACTTGTTTGATACATTTTATGTAACAGGGACAGGTGTATGTTTGTCAGTTAGACTTTTGCATTTTTAGGTAGACTAGGTGCATGTAATATTACTCATTTGCCATTTAATTGAACCATATGAAAGAGCAATTGTATTGGCGAGGTCAGTGAACAAGGAATTGCTTAAATCACATATTATATGACATCTTTGTGGGGTTCAAACTATTATATTTTCAATTATTACTTTTTCTTGATACATTAATGGTTTATGAATAATTATTCACACTTTTCTGTATGAATATTGCCTAGATAGCTGGGAATCTTCAGGTGGTCCATTCATGGATTTACATACATAAGGATTTCGGTGGCTGTGCTGGTCTGGGCAAATGTTGTTGTCCTGATACTTAGTTGTTGGTCAGTGATTAGTCTCTCTTGGCTCTTCATTATAGGTCCTGGCATATTTTATAATATTAATTTTGTTGTATATACAGTAGTTTGGGGTAGTCTGTTCTCTGTTGCATAATTGGGATAACTTCATCACTGTGGATTTGGAGAGTATTTTGACAGGGTTATGGGCAGACCGAGATGACATCAGGGTATTTGGTATCACTAATGAACAAGGCAATAACCCTAGTGAATCCGAACTGGAACCGAAAGATGGCTGCAACATGATGTTTAACCAACTGAGTAAGGGTTTGAAGACACTTCGAACCAATATTTGGCATCTGAAGTTGTTCAGAGCCTACCAGCATAGGGAATTAGTTCCAAGAGGCCTTCGGGTGTGGGTCCAGCCATTGGTTGGCAGGTCAGATGAGATTCTGACCCGAGATTGGAATATAGCTCTCCAGCAAACTTCTATGATGTTTTTTTTTTCATTTATTAAGTTCCTGTTATGAAAGAATGATAGATCTGAATGTGGCTGAGATGAAAACCCTGTGCAATGAGTGCAAAAAATATGAGGGTAATTCTCAATATGCAATTTGTTTGAGCAAACTCTCCAAAGAACTAGCAATATTTGAAAAACAGACTAGAGACAGGAAAATAAGGAAATTCAATAGAGATGCCACTGACTATCAAAGGGGTCGACCCTTTGAAGTAACAAAATCTGTTAGGTTTTCAGAGACCAGCAGAGCTACTGGGGTCCAAAATAATAAGAAAAGACCCAGGTCTATACTAAAGAAAACTGATTCACATTATACCAGTACATCAGGGGATGAATCTTCCCTTACTGACACAGACAATGCCAATACCCAGGAATCACCTATTCCTAAAAAATGTAACACACTACACCCTTTAGATGGGGGCATAGGCGGTGGGGGGCCGCAAACACAGGAATAGAAAACAACATTACAACAGTAGAGGGATTATTACAGACCCTCATGAAGCAGTAGATCAGATATGTCAAAATGTGCTAAATATTTCTGATGTGATTTTAACCCATGAACAAATGAAACTTCTAAATAAAGGCCTGAACTTTGTCCCTGGATTCTTTGTTGATGAGTATAGCATGGTTACGGATTTATATGACTTTTGTCGTAGGCTTAACCTGAAATTGTTTTTTTCAGATACTGACTCTCAAAGATTGGATGAATTCAGGTTTAAGTCTAGCTTTCAACCCCCGATGAATAAACATGTTTCCATCTTTTTACAAGCTGTTCTTCAGGATCTTCATTTTCCAACTCGGAATTCATCTATTTTAGCACATAATCTTTCTGCTCAGGAAATTATGGCTTTGGGTGAACTTAAAAACAACCATGATATTGTTATTGGATCTGCAGATAAAGGAGGGGTGGTAGTGGTAATGAACACAGATTATTATCTGAATGAGGGTAAGGGACAGTTGTCCAACCCCAAACATTACATGTCTATGCCCTTGGACCCTACACTGAACTTTGAAAAGGAGATTGATGCCTTCTTAGGCCAGGCAGTTGAAGAAGGCATCATCACTGACGGAGTCAGGAAACATCTTATGGTAGTAGATCCACAAAAACTAATTTTGCACCTTTTGCCTAAGATTCACAAATCTCTCACCCATCCCCCAGGTAGACCAATAGTGTCTGGGATTGGCTCTTTCACAGAACCATTGTCAGCATTTTTGACAAAATATCTTAAACCTTTGTTATCTGTAGTTAGGGCCAGAATACAAGACACTACACAGTTTCTTAAAATCATCTCTGACACACAGTTGGAACCTGGATGGTTGATGTGCACGCTTGATGTAAAGGCCCTTTATACAAACATTCCTCATTGGGCAGGTCTCCAAGTGTTGCAGTTTTGGTTGGAACACACCACTTTATATCCGGCTGGTTTCAATACATTACTTTTGTGTATGACAGAGCATGTACTAACCAAAAATGTTTTTTACTTTCAGGGTGAGTGTTACTGGCAATTACAAGGGACAGCCATGGGTGCATTGTTTGCACCTATTTATGCAGATCTATTCATGGCTTTTTTTGAAGAGCAACTTATTTATGATTCTTCACATAATTTATATTTGGAGGAAATAGATATATGGCTCAGATAGCTTGATGATTGTTGGATGGTGTGGAGGGCTGATGCTGAATATTTGAAGGAGTTTTTACAATATCTTAATGAAAATAAGTGGGGTATTGTGTTTACTGTTAATACACACAAGGATGTCATCAATTTTTTTGGATGTTACTGTATATCGTAATGCAGATAATACTTTGGGTACTAAAGTATTCTCCAAATACCCTCAGTATAACAGTTTACTCCATGCCTCCAGCCTGCATCCCCAACACACCATCCATAATATTCCTAAATCCCAGTTACTGCGCATTAAGAGAATCAGCTCTTCAGTGGAGAACTTGGAGTCATCTGAAGTAGATTTGTGTCAGAGGTTCAGAAATAGGGGATATCGGAATATTGATATCTCATTGGCAAGTAATTGGGCCAGTGGCCAGGACAGGGCTTCATTGTTGAAATATCAACACACTGCCAATACCCAAACTAGGGACACAGTCAGGTTTGTGACTACATATGGGCATAATAGCAATATTGTCAGAAATGTTATTGACACACATTGGAACATTTTATTGGCTAACCATGAACTTTGAGCTTATTTAGGTAACAGGTGTCAATTTTCTTTTAGAAGGGGTAAAACTTTGGGATCCCATTTATCACATTTCAAACATACTGAGAGTGGTGGTGCTGTATATAAACAACTGACGGTGTCAGGTGACCAACTGTTAGGTACCTTTCCATGTGGACATTGCAGTTCTTGCCAATTTGTCAGTAAACTTAAACAGTTTACTAGTAAAAATACCAGTAGGGTTTATGACCTAAAATTTTTTGGCAACTGCAGCACCAGTTGGATTGTTTATTTAGCCACATGCAAATGTTTGGCATTTTATGTCGGCCAGACCTCCAGAACATTGAGGATACGTATGTCTGAACACAGAAGCGATATAAGGAATAGACGGGAAACTAATGCACTTTATCGCCATACTGTTAAACATGCTGATGCTGAATTCCGTTTCATGATTATAGATAGAATTATTGGGGATCAGAGTAATTGACAGGGTTGGCATACTGTACTTAATAAAAAGGAGAAATATTGGATCATTAATTTGGGGGGGTTTGTTTCCCCCTGGACTTAATGATCATTTATAAAGTCACAGCAAGCATATTTTTATATGGTGTTTTTTTTATATTCTTTAGGTTATTTTGTATGGGTGTTACTAACTATATGTAGGATTCTGTATTTTGGATTTATTTTTACACTCAGTAGGTTTCTTGCCCTTTTCTTATGGGCTGGACTATGCATGTCACGTTTTTGGGGGGAGAATATTTAAGTATGTAATATGATGTTGTTTGTATGTTTATGATTCACTGAAGAAGGCTGGTGAGCCGAAACCAGTCTGAGGAATAAACATATTTTTAATTGTACTAGACTGATTGCCTTTTATACCTACATGCTGGTCATTGGTTTTTGGAATACTTGTTGGTTCAACCCTGCATTGCCATACTGGCAGAGAGTTTTGTTTGTCTTCCTTAAATAATTATCAACCAATAGGACATATGTCCCAACATAACAGTGAAGTCATCACATACCAGTTGAGGTGGGTATTTAGTTTATTGTTGGAGATATGGTGGGGGGATGGCAGTTAACAACTAGTGTATTCCTGTAGTTTGCATTACTTTCCTAGTCAGTGCTGTTATCTGTACCTTACAAGTATTACTACACTACCCTATTGCCTTAGTTTGGACAGTGATATGGCTGTTGTCACCTTTATACATGAACTGGTTTTACCTGCAGTATACATCTCTTTCCTGGAATACCTGTGGAGGAAATGTTTGTTAACACTAACTAACTGTTTCTACACATACTCCCAGATTTCAGGTTGATGTTGTGCACATACCTGTCCATCTCTTTCTGCACAGACTCTGGCCATGTCTTGACCACATGCAGGTGAACCGGGACATAGCTAGACTATTGCTCTCTTCAACCTTTAGTGACTTACAACCCTCTTATACAGGATTTCTTACACAGTTATATTATGTAGCACAGTGTGGTTGACAGTGATCAGTGATACCTTATTATTCAGAGCAACTGCAACACTCACAGTTCCATACAATACCAGAGTAAACAGTACCAGTACAGGGTACCAAGCTTTTTATTTCTGGGCACAGTGTTCGTATCTGACAGACATGTGGGAGCAATGTTTGTTAACACTACCTGAATGTTGCCATACAAAGTACCAGATTTCACATTAGTATTATGCACATACATCTCACTCTGTTACTGTACATACTCTGGTCACAGCTTGTCAACATGGGGGTGTAGATAGAACATACTTGGCTTATTACTCTCATAACAGTTTCAGGAGTTGCTAGAGTAACAGGCTTGTTCTCATAGATGTGTGGCAATCAGTTGTATTCCCTGTTTGCTTCCTAAACATCTGGGATCATCCCACTGACTTCCCAGGGGGACATGGTGACAGGCAGCAGATATGGGCCCATATGCTGGACATTCTGGTCTTATCTGTACAGTTGTGGGGTATGATTCTGTATGCAGCCTACTTCCACTCCCAGGATTCAGACCATGGCTGTGTCTGCTAAAACTAAAACGCTGTCCATCACAGTTGTGTGTACTATATAGATATTGCTCTATATCTCCTATCTGCTTTCTGTCTTATAATTCTCCTGTGGCTTTACATTCTGACCTTGTATTACAATGCTCTTATACAGGATTTCCTAGACAGTTATATTATGTAGGACAGTGTGGGCGACAGTGATGAGTCATACCTTATTATTCAGAGCAAATGCATCAGTCACAATGCCATACAATACCAAAGTAAACAGTACCAGTACAGGGTATCATTCTTTTATTTCTGGGCACAGTGTTCGTATCTGACAGACCTGTGGGAGCAATGTTTGTTAGCACTACCTGAATGTTGCCACACACAGTACCAGATTCCACATTACTATTATGAACATACATATCACTCTGTTACTGTACACACTCTTGTCATAGCTTGGCAACATGGGGGTGTAACTGGGACATACGTGGCTTATTACTCTCATATGATTTTAGGGAGTTGCTAGTGTGACAGCTTTGTTCTCAGAGATGTGTGTCAATCAGTTGTATTTCCTGTTTGTTGCCTATATGTCTGGGATCATTCCACTGATTTCCCAGGGGGGCAGGGTGACAGGCAGCAGATATGGGCCAATTTACTGGACATTCTGGACATATCTGTACATTTGTGGGGTATGATTCTGTATGCAGACTACTGCTACTCCCAGAATTCGAACCAAGGCTGTGTGTGCTAAAAATACAACAGTTCATGTCTTTTGTTGTCTGCCTTTTCACTGTTTTATGTCTATGTGTCTCTCAGTTGTACTAAATGACCTCTGGGGATTACACCAGTCATATACAGACATTCCTACACATTTTATTGATGTTGCACAGTGTGGGTAACAGTGCTTAATACAACAGTACTATTAAGTGATTGCAAATCTACATTACCATATGATACCTGGGTATACACATGCAGTCCAGCAGTTAGACCTTTACTGTCAGGCTATTATGCTTTTATTTACATACAAACTATATGAGACTCTTTCTGCCATATTCTTCAGTGTTTGCAGTACTTGTCTTTAACAATTCAGGTTTTATACTGGCAATTACCTTACTAATACTTTTAGATTTATTTCCTATGACAGTACATGCAAGAGTATTACTAACCTGCCTGGCATCGCAACCTCTCCAGGTGACAGCCATGGGCCTCCTGGTTCATGGTCCACTCACTTACTGCTGTAAAGGACATAAGAGGAATATTTAGCCATACCTATCCATAATATACATAAGCTGGCAATTATTACACAGATAGTGGAGTGATACTTACACACATCTGGGACAGCCCCTGCCGTCCTAGCCTCTTGGATCCACTATTCCAAGAGATCCCCCTTATGCCACTTCAGGTTGTCATAGTGATGCCTGACCTGCTCACCAGTTCGGGGTATGTCAGTGGCACTGGTGAAGTCACGGGCAAGATGGTCCCAGGCTTCTGCCTTATATTGGGAACCCTGGTACTGGCCCTGCAGCAGTGTCTGCTCATGGCCTTTGACAAGGAGTCCTGCCATGACTCTGGACTCCTGGATGCCCAGCGCTGCACCTGGAAGCGCACTCCCTCTGCCCTTTTTGCCATGGTGCCAGCAAGGAGAAGCTGCAACTACTTGTGAGATGTATTCCCACCTGTTGGATTTAAGTAGGGCCAAATTCCCGCACTTTGCCATGATTGGCCAGTTTTGAAAAGGCTAAGCTATGGGCAAACCTGTTTACCTAAGGTTGGCATTGTTTAAAGGGGTATACCACTGGGCACATTGAGTTAGCTGGCCTACACATTTCTTACACCTCCTAAGCTGGCCTGTGCAATGCTTAGCATTGCTTAAATTTGACTTTGCATTATATTTGCTTTTTGGCATTGATTTATTATTCATTACATTTTATATATATGTCTGGTATCCATGATTCATGTGTGCATACACTGTATGGGGTCCTTGTGTTTAGTAGGTGACTTCAACACTCTATTACATTTACACCTCACATCTGAGCATACTTCAGTACTCCAGTTCACATATTTCTGTTATGTAGTAGGTTATAGAACATATGACTGTATACTAATTCCTTTCACATGTTCAGTTTGATTTTACTATAGTGAGGGTTTGTTTGGTGATACCTCACTCTTATGTACTGGTGCGATGGCTTGGTGATTAATACTGTGACTATAGTGTATAGGGTCCTGGGTTCAAGACCTGCAAGGCTGTTCATTTTGTTGCTGGGCAGTACAGCGGCTGTTGGATACATAGTAGTTAAGGCACTTTTAAGCAGGTTTGCATGGGTTTGCGTGAGGGTAAGCAATGTTAACCCCCAGTTAAATATGCTTACAGAGAGTTAGCTTCAATATTGCTTAACCTGTGTGCGCATTGCTTACCCCAATGCAAACAGGCTTAAACCTGCTTACTAGTGCTTACATATGCTTAATCATGCTTACTAATGCTTAATAGTGCTTACACTTGCTTACTAGTGCTTACTCCCACTTACCACTGCACTAATTTAGCCAGTAACATCTAATGGTTCTTGGGAAGGTGAGGGATTTGGAAGCTGTATGCAGTTATCATTCATTATACATTTTACCTTTCATTTGCATCCATGATTCCTGTGTACATATACTGTATGGGGCACATGTGATTATCTCTGGACTTTGCAACATTATGACACTGACACCTCACATCTGCATTTAATGCAATACTCCAGTTCACAAATATATATTATTTAGTAGGTTATGCAACTAAAATATTGGTCATAACATGATTTGACATGGAAAATGGAATGTACTGCAGTGGGACTCGAACCAGGAATGCCTGTTCGTAAGGCGAATGCTCTGCCCACTACACTATTGCTATACTGCTTCATTTGTATATATCTTCCTTGTTATCCTCTTCAGCCATTTAAGCTGCATTAACCATAGCTAAGTGATGGGTAAACCCGTGCACCTACTGTTAGCTTTAATCGGATTCATAAAAAAAAAATAGTATGTTTATTTTGTATTTACTATTGCTGTTGTACACATGGAGAGATGTTGCTGAGGGTATGCGGACACCTATGAGCGGTCTCTCTCACTCTTTTGGCCTTTCTGCTTTTCTTCATTGCGGGGGCATGTATACTCTGAGAGCTCTGCTCTCAGACACACCTCCTGCACTCTTACATGCTCCATGTAAGATTTGGAGCTCAGGCAGCACGCCTTCATTAATATGCATGGCGCGCTGCAGTCCTGCTCTTAAACGGCCACTTCCATGCAGGACTAAGCTAGTCCTGCACGGAAGATTTGTAAATGCGGGGAAATGTTGTCTTATTAAACAGTGCAGATACTACTAGTGTTTTCAATTCTAATAAAATATGTCTACAGTGAAGAACCTGTTATTAGTAGCCATTTTTTTCTTGTACATGTTTGCATACTTTATAGGTGTTCATATTTTCCTGAATATTCTGAAATCTTCCATTATCTGGTAAACTTAGACTAGCCATAATGAGTCTCAAATGTGCTTCGCAATTTGTTATTGATTATCACTGTACAAGGATATGAACTCTGTGATATGAGATCATAAACAATATTTTTTTCTCAAAATTTTATAAATGTTTTAGCTAAAAATGCTCTAACTAGACAAATAATAGAATGTATACTAAAGCTGTATGTAATACACTCAAACTACCTAATAAAATTGCTGCTGTTCAGTCAAGTCTGACTCTGTATGACCTCAAAGATTTCAGCATGCCAGACATGTCTGTCAATAACTGGCCCCTGGATTCAGCAAGCCCTGCACGCCATGCAAGAATAGTGCAGGAGTTCCTGGAGGCAATATGGCCACCGTGCAATCCAGGAATAAGCTCCAGGGATGTGCATGAGCCCTCTTGCACTATTCCTGCACAGACACAGTTCCTGTATGCAAATTACCCCATTTGCAGGTGAAAATCATGCAAATGAGGTGAATTTGTGATCCAGGAAGCTGTCAGCTGGCTGTGCAGGACTAGTGTAGTGTGCAGAAATGTACTCGGTTAGTAACCGAGTACATTTCTGCAAACTAGAAAATGGAGCCATGACAGCCCCAAATAAAGGGTGTATAGTATGTGTAAAGCATGCCAATGGCCAAATATATGGCCATCGGCATGGAAAACAGTTGGCAAAAAGAAAAAAAATAACTTTTTTTTTTTAGCAGATTTCAGCTGTTTAAGCGTAGGGCAGCAGCGCACAAATGGGATCGAGCTGAAAATAAAAAAAAAACCTTAAATAAGCATTCTAACCAAAATCACTATTGTGCCATTATACTCGATGGCAGGCAGAAAACAACATGGCCAGTGAACAGTGGTTGCTAAGGGGGAAGTCTCAGTGTGGGACCTGTAACTATGCATTAGCAGGCAATCATATGCAAATGAGGGCAATGATACTGAATCCCATATTTCTCCTCAATGTTAGCCAGCACCCAACCGTGTAAGTGCAGGAATAGCATGGTTCAAGCCTAAGAGTTAGCTGATATCATAGGGTGTGTGTCAGGCATACTGTAAACTTATTGGAGCCCTGTGGCTCGGGTTTGCCCTTAGCTTAGCAGAGCTAAACAAGGGGGTGTGTCTAAGGTTGCATAGCACTCTTTGCATTATTTAAGCAGGTGTGCACACCACGCACTGGGTTTTAACTCATTAACCCCGAGTACCGTCACACAGCGCCTATGTGCTTACATCCGAGCACACTGTGTGATGATAGTAATTGAATGGAGTTAAACATGAGTGACTTCCACTTGCGTATCTAACTTTACATTCCTGTTGTAGCTCCCATGTTAAAAATTAAGTTGAAAAAGTATCTGAACTTTTTCAGTTACTTTCTCAACTTAGTTTTGAGTGTGGATTTGCATGATGCCAGTATTTGAATTTTCGTAGAAAATCAGCTTAGTATGTACTCTGTAATTCCAGTAAGCCGATTCTCTGTGCATTGCAAGAAGGAAGTGGCGACAGCCAATCAGATTCCAACAGCCAAGCCGCCATTTGCATAACAGCTCCACCCCCAATGTAAGGTTTCTTTGATCTGTTACAATAAATAGAGGGTTCAGCATTAGCAGTTCCTTTTCGTTCTTCTAATAGTTGCTGCATTCACCGGAATTGCTGCCAGTTCCCTCTATTTAGTTTTTTCAGACTACTGAGTTCTGTGCGTCACTTTGTCAGTTTGTATTTACTGCCACCTAGGAAAAGACAGCTGCTTATGGAACTCCTGACCGCGAAACAAGCAGTTCATCTGCAGCTGAGTCCTCTTTTAGAAAGTAGAGGTGAGTGTAGTAGAAGTGTTAGCTGAAAGCGAATTGTGCCCCATATGGTTGTAAGACTGAAGGCCCCTTGTTAGTAGAGCTAGTGCAGTCATGCTGGTCTGAGCTGTTTACAGGTACTGAATATGAATATGTGCTAAACTTGGTGTAGATAGTGGTCTTTATTGTGATTTTTTTTTTCTTGTAATTATGTAAATATGGTGTGTTGTATTTAGATAATGTGGCATGCCCCCTCCTTTTTGCTAAAACACATGTGGTACAGCCTAGGCTAGTGCCAAAAACGCTTCTCTAACCGTTACATGTAAATCAGATAATGCTTATATATGGAAGATATCCTTAGCAGAACAGGTGCTGAAAGAGGATTCCTACTGGCTTGACAGGAAAGGTAATAACTGCAAAGCATACAGGCATGTAGGAGCAGGGTCCATTAGTGATGATGGAATACAGAAACTGGCAGTCAGGTCAGTATGGACAGCATGAAAGGAGTGACAAGAACTGCGTTAAACAGGTGCTGTGGGCAAATGCAGAGCAGATTTCAAGTGCATGCATAGGGTCACAGGAAGATATGCTGGTCTGAAATGTTTACGGGTGCTGAATATGTATACTGAATGGCTAAACTTGTTTTAGATAGCGATCTTTGTTGTGATGTTTTTTTCCTTGTAATTATGTAAATATGGTGTGCTGTAATTAGGTAATGTGGTGTGCCCCCTCTGCATATTCTGTAGTTATAGCCGTAGCTAGTAGGAGTGACTTTTGCTGTGAGTGAGTGTATTTGCATGTCGGTCTGCTTGTGTGAGTAAATGCATGCATGAAAGTAAAATGTATATGTGTGTGTGTGTGTGTGTGTGTGTGTGTGTGTGTGTGTGTGTGTGTGTGTGTGTGTGTGTGTGTGTGAAAGAAGAGGAGACCATCAGTGTGTATGAGAGTGAGTGATCAGTGCGATAGATGGAGTCGTTATTTTACAGTCGCTATGCTGCTATATAGCAACTGTAAAATAAAAATCATGGCAAATGAACAAAGTGTGTGTATGTTTCTGTGTGTGCAAGTGAATGCATGCATGAAATTAGGCAGCGTGTGTATGTTTATATTTGTGTCTGCATGTGTGAGTGAATGGGTGAAGAGAACCATCTGTGTGTATTATAGTGAGTGATCTGTGCAATAGATGGGGATAGATGTGGTCTAAAACATGCATAGACCAGCTACCAGGGCATCACCTGTCTGCAGGCTTTCGTTAAGTTACGTTTTCTTTGCCATAATTCCAGACTTGGCCTTTATACATAAATCATTACTTTTGAATTGTAAGGGCCCCCTGACAGTTTTAAAGTGCAGAAGAATGAAGCCATTGTTCACATACTTGCAATGAATTGCAGCCCCTTTAGCTCTTCTTGCTATAAACTCTGAAATTACTGTAATTGAAGGGGTAATTCGAAGCTGTCAGTTTTCTTTCCCTCTCAGTTTAAACCACTTACACTTCAGAGTATGACTCGATGACAAAGCTGTAGAAACTGTTTATAAGAAGGGAAGATCATTTTATTTTGTAGTTATTTATATTTCTTGATCTTGTAGTATATCTTAATTGTTTTCTTATTTCAATCAAGCAGCTATAAGCATATTGCTAAGTGTAGGGCATTGAGGCTACGGAGATGAAGGAATAATGTTCTGCAAGAACAGCATGGCGGCCCAAGAGACACATTTAAAAAAGGATCACGAATTGTTACAGACATATAATGTATAATGATCCTTTTTGACATAAAAACTGTTTATAAGAAATTTATCAGCATGGATCCTGTGACTGTAGGTTGCTAGCAAGTGTGCATTCATAAGCAACATTCTTGAACAATAACTATCACTATGGTATTCTGATTATCACATACAAGGTAATAGAATCATTATGAGTCAAGCACCGGCTCCCACAGTCAGGTGCAAGGGGGTGCAGTTGCACCCCTGGAACCAGCTGGACCGGAGATTAATTTTCACACACACATTTTCTCTCTCTCTCTCTCTCTCTCTCACACATACACACTCTCTCCCACAAAGTTACTTGGAAGTCAACTTTTTGATGCTAATATCATAACGTCTAAGTAATAAGATATATTTGCTTTAGTTACTGTATGTAAGTGTCTGATATGCAGATGCATACAAGCAGTTATTTGGGGATGTATGTAGCATATGTAACATATTGCTTGTGTGTATATAATACATCAAGTTTGGGGAGGGGGGTTATCCCCAGCCAGCAAGGACAGAAGTGTGAGCCTTTAGGTTACACACAAAGGTGTACACTTGTGTAGAAGGGGGATACCAGCCATGTCCAAAGAGGTAGTAAATACTTGGTGCAATATTTAGCTGCATGTTTCCTTACTGGGCAACTCTAAGCAGTTTCGGTAGGAAATGGCAGTTTCAGTGATGTCTAAATCTTTCAGTTTATTGTTTGTAAAATCAGACTGGCACAAAACAAATTACATATTTCTCTCTCACTATGGGCTGTATGCTGAGATGAGTCTTAAGCTTTATTAGATGTATACATGGGTTCATTGTATGTTACTAGGCTGTTGACCCCAGGGTCATTACAAGCCTAGCCATTAAATACCAATATACTAGATGAGAGATCACCCATGCCAGAGGTTTTTCTATCAAGGACCTCCCATGTCCAAGAGAGAAGATGGGCAATCCCTGGCAGAACTTTATGGTAACCCATCCAGTAGTCCAGGTTTCACAGGGTCATGGGGGTGCTCTGCTTGATGATAAGGATTGGAAGCCTATTCCACAGGCGTGGCAATCTCTGAGAGATGCATCTGTCTCTCCAGCAGGTCCTGTTTGTCACAGGCTAGATTGAGGTCTCTGGAACAGGTGACTCTAGTCTCATTTATCTTACGGATGTGCAGCATTTCTGTTAAATTTGGGGCAGGTAGCCCTGTAAGCCAGACATAAGTCATCTCTGAGTAGTCTATATTCTACTGAGTACAGTGGCAGCTATTTTCTGTCTGTATAAGGCATCCAGACTCTATAGAATACTGTGTTTTGTATACGTTGACTATCCTTGTGATGGAATTAACACAGCAGTGCTGGTGTGTGTTCTGGAGGGCTATGTGTTCCATGTGGTGTGGAGTGAGTGTTGACCTTCTCCTCTTGACCAGCTGTTCACATCTTGGCTGGAGAGTGGGTAGCTTTCTCCACAAGTCTGAGTATTGGGAGCTAAGAGGAAAGGGTTATCAGTGTACATGAGGCAGTTGCTACATTGCCCCAGGATGCCCAAATTCACCAGGTTAATAGGAGAAAGCACAGGGAACTGACCTTTAGACATGCCTGGAAGGGTGGGCATTAATAATAAGTACTGGGTTTGTTATACTGCAGAATGACTTTTATATCTGAATACATTTGGAAACAGACTCATTCATTAGTTCCTTTTAGTACAACTTAGTCCACATGGTGGCTCTATCATAAATTAAATATAAAGATTTAGTTTTGTAAACAACTTGTACCATGATATGAATATGATATATATATATATATATATATATATATATATATATATATATATATATATATATATACGTCTTTATCTTACCAAACTGTTATCTTACAAGTCTTTAATAAATTTCTATTAGCTGTATTTGTTATTACTTACAGAAATAATATATACTATAAGTTTAGATCACAAGGGACTACATTTTTTCCTGTGATGTGGAAAATCATATTGTTCCTTCTGCATTCCTTGGATACTGCCTTGTGCAGATTTTCTTTTGGTATATGGTTTGTTATGTGCTTGTTCTCTATTATGTATTTCAATAAAATACCCCAATCCATGACTTGGTGACACAGCACTTTTAGCAAACTTCCATGGTTTTCATGCATAATTTAGGTCTGACTTGTTTGTTTTCAGAATGTTGGCATTGCTCAACCAGATATTTTGGACAATATTTCTGCCTTTTGAAGTTCTGTGTTATTATAACCAGAGGGATGGTTAGGTGAGAACATGAATTACTACTTTTTGGGTTAATTCATAGACGGATCAGCCACATAAGGTTAAGATTTTGTCTAGGCTTATTGTATTTCTGATTATACTCAGTAGTTGTGTGAGAGAGATAAAGGTTATTGCTTGGTGACTACTACCAGCATGGAGCTATGTTATAGTTTGGGAATTTTTCTTGGCTTTGTCAGTAATGTGTGGAATTTAGGTGGGGGGAAGGGCTCAGTGTTATACTATTTCACTGAATTACTCAGGTCTTCTCCATACCGATGATAATGACTCTGTGTTATAACAGCTGCACAAGGTAGCATAATGAATGCCTACTCAACAGGTTATGTGCATTAATTATCACCTGTGTCTGAGCATGCATAACTTTGCAGAAATGAAAGGCAGGTCATTATCACATTAGCAATAAGTCAGTTACAATATAGCACTGACTCATTAGCACTTTTCAGGTAAATCTCTCAGCAGCTGTCACTGTTATTCACATAAGTAGAAGTCATTATCACATTGAAGAATGCACAAACCAGATTGTGCTTTTTCTCTGCTTGGAGTCATTGCAAGTCACCACCCCCATCATTCTTCATGAACTATCTACCCTCTGAAACCCCTGATTTTTTTATTCCTGTAGACACACACACACACACACGCGCACACACACACACACACACACACACACACACACACACACACACACACATATATATATATATATATATATATATATATATATATATATATATATATATATATATATATATCTTTCCAGATGGACTAATTCACTTTGTGATCAGTCTGACAGTGGTCTCTCTTAGGAGATAGGGTAATGAATCTGCATAATTTGTCTGTAGCTCATTTAGAGGGGGCTTTCTGACTGGCCAGCTTTTGTGCTATTCAAAACAGTGGCTGTATTCTTGTCCCACTTGGTGTATTTATTGATTTACTAATTCACTATGGTGTAACTCTTTCTGTTATTTTAATTGTTTTATTTAATTGGACATTTCTTAAAGATTATTGTTTGGTGCATGTACAAACATTAGCTCAGCCATGAAAGTGCAGTTCCTTTCCTTGTGTTTATCTGTATTTTCACAAGTAACATACAGATGCAAGTATCCATTTTAGTGGCGTGATGGTCCTTAGCCTGCTTTTTCCATTTACATGTGCCCTTTCTGTGCCCCCTTGTCAGTCATTTTGTGTTATTTGGTGTTTTCATGGGTAGTAGGTATATACCTATGCAGCATCATCACCACTTATGTATGTAATGCAAAGAATACTGCCCGTGTGGATAGGTTGGAAGATTTGTATGGGCTAACCAGGTAATGCATATGATATACATATATATGTAGTCTTCCAATACATCGGTCAAACATCAGTAGTAATCTGTTTGCATTTTCTTTCTTGTGCAGGTTTGTTCACCTTCTGACACTGACATGGCTTCACGAGCAGGAGAATGACAAGTGACAATGTGAGTATGTGGCCATTCCTACATTCACTGGGCTGCCAGCCAGTTCTCCGAAACTGAAAACCAGTATAACTTGAGCTTCCCCATATCCAGTGTGAAGGTATACTGGATTGCAAGAAGAGGTATGCACTGGAGCAGAATACTGCAGTTGTTGGAAGAGAAGTGTTCCAGCTACCCTGAGCTCAACATTCTTGTGCTGCACATTGGAGGTAGTGATGTCATCAGTCAACCACTCGGAAGGCTACGGTTTCAAATCACAGCAATTTTTGAACACCCGCAGTCGTGGTGGCCACATTGTCATTTTGTGTAGTCTGATATAATTCTTTGACAGGTATGGAAAACAGCAAACAGTCAACGGGCAGCTTACAAGGCCAGATGTTTACAGAATAGGTTCATGCATGGCTTGATGCACAGGGTCGGTGGATCTACAATCTGCCATGACAGCATCACCACGGAAGATG
The DNA here is from genome assembly GCF_019279795.1 of Protopterus annectens. NCBI lineage: Eukaryota > Metazoa > Chordata > Ceratodontiformes > Protopteridae > Protopterus > Protopterus annectens. The sequence goes on from NC_056736.1 coordinate 166,464,260, forward strand.
TTCACCTGTTCAGAAGGGATGGATTTCACCTAACTGAGGAGGGCATTGCATTGTTCTTGACTGACCTCCACAATGGCGTGACAGGAGCTATGCAGGATTGGTAATATGCAGCTTGTGAGAAGAATGGAAAACACCCATGACCAAGTAGGACCAGTATGGTAAGTAAAACTCTATTATGAAATGTGTTGTGTAAAATATATTTTGGTGAGTTTGGCAAATAACTGTGGTAAGGAGCTGGTGAAGATGGGAAGAACTGTTTCAGGAGAGTGCTACCACATACAATCTAATATGTCAGTGACCATCTTGCAATGCTTTTTTTATTCTGCTTTTATCAGGCATGTGTAGAGTTTAGATTCTGAATGCTGTACACATGTACAGATATCAGTTTTGTTAGGACTCAGGTTATGGAAATTATGATCTTTTCATATTTTGGTAAATAACTTTGCAAGGGAGCATCTGAACATGTTAAGTAATACCTCATTTTGAAGACAGCATTGATAGTTCCAACATGGTAAAATAACTATCTCTGTATGTTATAGACATGTATAGATATCAAAGTTTGTTTCAGACTTAGGTTATGGAAATTATGATTTTTTTCATATTTTGGTAAATAACTTTGCAAGGGAGAATCTGAACATACTAAGTAATACCTCAATTTGAAGACAGTATTGATAGTTCCAACATGGTAAAAGAATTGTCCCTGTACATTGTACACATGTACAGATATCAAAGTTTGTTTTGGACTTAGGTTATGAAAATTATGATTTTTTTTCATATTTTGATAAATAACTTTGCAAGGGAACATGTCCATGTGCCAAGTAATACCTCATTTTGAAGACAGTGTTACTCCTTACAACATGATAAAAGAATTGTGTCTGTGCACTGTACATGTGTACAGATATCACAGTTTGTTTAGTCTGGTAGGATTATGAAAATTATACATTTCCAATACTTCTCATTATTATGCCCATATCTTTGCAAGGGAGCATGGTCATGACACAAATGATGCATCATTTTGAAGCTGACATTGAGATGCACAACTTCTACACTGATATGTAGCCTCTGTCTGTTACAGGTGATGAGATATTATCCTGTGCTTATGTGTCAATTATGAGAAATATTATATTAATCATATTTCTGTGAATATCTCCATAAAGGAGCATCACACAGTAATGGTTAAGATGTCATTTTAAAGCTGACATTTATACAAACAAATTAAATACAGATTGTATGGGTCTACATGGAACAATGACAAAGATATTGTGTTTTGCTTTTCCAAAAAGGTAAAAAATATGAACAATATCAACATTCCTTGCCAAATATTTAATAATGACTTTGATATGCACTATCAACATTTATACTGTTGGAAAGGGCAGTGTCTGCTGAACAACTTTTGCATTTACATTTTTAGTCTAGCTCTTATAGTTAAAGAGTTATGAAGATTTGTTTTCTGTATGGTATTAGAAATGGATTTTCTGAAAAATGAGCTCAGGCTGCACTGTTGTTCCAATGGTGGAATTAAGCAGGCAGCTTTTTCTGAGCTTCTTCGGAGTGAATAAATTAAAGGAAGAAAAAAAAAGTAAACCAGGAAATAGCAGCTCTGGAAATAGCAGCTCTGTGCAGATCTGAGCATTGTGTTTGTGCGGCAGGTACCCAGGCTTAAACAGGAAGGCAATGGGAAGGGAAAACAGCAGTAGGAAGGTAATCAAGGAGAACTAGCATAGCTGGCAGGTGAAATGTATCAGAATCAGCCAATTACACAGGCATCAGCCCAGAACACTACTATAAACTATGCAAACATCTTTCCCTCTGTTTTTTCCCACATTCTACACCATCAGTGTATACAAGCGGGGAAATTTTAACAAACAAACCTACAAAATGAGAAGGGCTGCAGCAGACAACATAGAACAACATGTGCAAGAGGCCGAGGTTGGTGAGGATGTGAATGCTGCAGATCAACCCACAGTGAAGAGATGGATAAGACAGTACAGACCCAGGGTAACCTACAAGGGGCTACATGAGCTGGAGATAGTGGAGTGCTATAGGGTGGACAGGGACCTCCTACAGCAAATTGTTGACCTGTGCTGGCCCCACCTGATACACAGATCTAACAGAGGGGAACCTATCTCAGTGGATGCCAAGGTATGTGTAGGCCTAAGTATACTAGCCACAGGTACCTTCCAAAGGCCAACTGGGGATATCATGGGGATATCACAGGCATCAGCATCCAGGGTACTCCACCAGTTCCTGGATGCCATGTCAGCACATGCAGGTCAGCACGTATATTTCCACAACAGCCATGAGGCGTTGGCCAGCAATATGCATCTCTTCCATCAAATAGCAGTATCCTCTGAGGTAGTGGGTGCTATAGACTGCACGCACATATGCATCAAAGCAGCACCTGGTGACCAGGGTAGGGTCTACATCAACTGCAAGGGCTTCCCCTCCATCAACTGCCAGGTCATGTGTAATGCCCAGGGCATTATAATGAATGTGTGTGCTGGCTGCCCTGGAAGCTATCATGACTCCCACATCTGGCATCTGACGCAGCTGTACCGAGATTTGCCAATGGGGACATCCCTTACAGTCACCTAGTGGGGGATGCTGGTTGCATACTGGAGCTGTGGCTGATAACACCCATCAGAAATGCACAAACACCTGAACAAGAACTCCATAATGAGGCACACGCACAGACCAGAATCATAATAGAGCGTGTGTTTGGGATGCTCAAGTCATGGTGGACACATCTGGTGGAACCTTGCAGTACTCACCAGCTACATGTACCCAAACTGTGATCGTATGTGCCATGCTACACAATATGATCCTGTGGAAACAGCTGCAGCAGGAGCAGCATGGGGCAGGGCCACACAGCCCCCCACCCTTTCCGAGGCCAGCACAAGCACAGCATGACTCAGAGGAGGAAAAAACCTGAGCCTACCCCAGTAGGCAGAAGGAGGCATGCCCAGTATGCCTGGGCATTGGCAAAGAGGCAACGCATAGCACATACACTGACACAGTAGGGACCCAGGGAATGACACCTCTCTCTGACTCACGCATACAGTAAATGGGATGCCAAACATGACACTACCTGTGCTTATCCATGTATAGGGAGTGTACTATGTGCATCTGACATAGTCAGCCCTCCAGCACCATCCTCAATACTGGCACAGCTACAAGGTAAGTCATTCTTCCTACCAATTGCCAAATGGAGTAGTATGTGTTGTTACTTGTATCCATGGTATGGATGTGAGCATGCAAGGGAGTTGGGTGGCTGAATGGGATGCTAGCAGATAGTAGACACCTATAGTGGCAGCATGAGATCTGTTACAAATACTGGTGTCACCATAGTAGCCAGTACTAGACAAGGTGATGAAACCCACTGCAGGAAATGTGCTGGCCCACAATTGTGTCCATATGACACACACATGCCAGTCAGGGAGGCTCACATACCCAACAACAGTCTCAGCCAGCAGGACAGGTGTAGACAAACACAAACTAAGGTTGTGCTAAGGCCTCTGATTGATGGCTATGGGTAACCTCCACCCCTCCAGGCCTACACAGACAGACTACAACAGGTCAGGCAGTGGAATGTTAGTTCTGAAGGGTAAGAAGTCAGAAACTGAAATGTAGGTCAATCAAACCAAAGACCTGTAGTACACTGATATGTTTCTATTCAGCATGATAGGTTAGAATACAAATTGAAATGGAGTACCTGACATACCAGTGCAGTCATAGCAAATGTGTACAAGTGTAAGGTGTGCCCCCCCAATCCTATGTAGAAATGTAGTAACAGTCTAGTGTGCCCCCCCCCAATCTTATGTAGAAATGTAGTAACAGTCCGATGTGCCCCCCAGTCCTATGTAGAAATGTAGTAACAGTCAGGTGTGCCCCCCAATCCCATGTAGAAATGTAGCAACAGTCAGGTGTGCCTCCCATACCTATGTAAACATGTAGTAACAGTCAGGTGTGCCCTCCCACCACAATCCTATGTATAAATGTAGTAACAGTCATGTGTGCCCACCCACAATCCTATGTAGAATTGTAGTAACAGTCAGGTGTGCTCCCCCCAATCTTATGTAGAAATGTAGTAACAGTCAGGTGTGCCCCCCAATCCTATGTAGACACGTACTAACAGCAGGTGTGCCCCCAATCCTATGTAGAATGCAGTAACAGTAAGGTGTATCCCCCATTCCTATGTAGACATGTAGTAACACACAGGTGTGCCCCCCAATCCTATGTAGAAATCTAGTAACATGTATGTGTAGGTGTAATAAAAGTGGAGCACAGATTACCTGAGCTGGCCAAGGTAGCAGGATAGATTGTAGCATGTGTACAATATGCAGGTCTGCGTGCATTAGGTTGGTGTGTGTTGTATATAGTGTGAGAGTGGTCAGTATGTATGCATGGTGAGGTTTGCCTTGGTGGCCATTGCCTAGTACTGCCGATGACAGGGCTAAGTCCTCACAACTGCAGTGCCAAACACAATGCTCCCCAGTATAACACATTCTAGCAGTAAGCCATAGTAAATGTTTGGAAGTAATATGTGTCACTATTTGAAAGATGGAAATGGTATGACTGTTGGCCCAGATATACAAGCAGTACACAGGGGGAAGTACCCCAGACAGACAGTGTATAATATGTAGCTGTCAAATGGACACACCCTTGGAATTGTACATACAGGTTTGCAGCACATTATCTGAGCTTGTATTAGGGAATACCGATATCATCTGGCCAAACACTGGCAGACCACAAAGGACACAGGAATGTTGTATTGAGAAACAGCTGATGTCCCTGCACAAGCTAGCATAAGTGGAATGCCCCATGCATATCTGTGAGTCAGATGCAAGTAGTAGCCATAGTACACATGCACCCAGCTCACCCCACCACCACCCACAGGTACCTCTCCAGCCTTAACCCTGCTGTTGGGAATGAGTACAATATGACCCCCCACCTGTGTATAGCAATAGCGAGAGAATGCAGCATGCAGAGCAGCTATCCCATGCAGGTGTGTCCCTAGCTGTAAGCAGCACCCAGCCAGTATCCGCACCACTGGATCAATACTGACAGAAAGTATTGGCATGAACACCTTGCACACATACCCTGTCACCCCAAGGGAATATAGTGTATTGCAGTCTGGGACTGTAGGACTAACAGAATGCAACAGCCTGCTGCAGCTGACCTGTACTACCAAATGGCCCACAGTCCTCTGCCAAAGACCTGTGTCTCACCTGAACTGCCAATGTATGTTCTGTCATGGACTCCCAAATAACAACATAAAACAGTCTACAGAAACCAAATGCAAGGCCATGTGGACAAATCACAGTAACATGTCCACCATATCTTACTGCATGAACTGTGGACCAACACCAAATTACTGCTGTGATGAGGTGATAACTATAGGTAAAATATCAGATAATGTTCGCATAATGTATGGAAGAGGATAGAATAATAGAGGGGGGGTGGGAGCATGGGTGGCATGGAGTGTGTGAAGTCCAAAGCTCAGCCATGTGCACATACTATCCCTGGCTGCAAACACAAAAATGGGTGGCTACAAACCTGCTCGTAAACCACAATGTGTAGGGGTAATGTCCAGAATTATGATCCCTGCCTCTGGGTAACCTGTGTGAATCTGTACAGCTATGAGGAATCACCACAGCAAGCTATGGCCATACTGTCACGTCGATTGATGTATAAGCATGGGATCCTCTGCCACCACTGTACCAAGGTGCTGAACCATTTACAAAGACCCAGCAGCAAGTGTGTGCAGTTTCCCCTCCAGAATGGCATGAGAGTGCAAAAATATGTAGGCTGCTTGTTGACCACAATACTGGACACAGCTGCATTCACCCTGTGTTCCCCAGGACATCACTGCAAGCAAATATGTCTACCTGACAGTACTTGATTACATAAAACATCACATTGTATAACAGTACATATCTCTAAATATCTCTGCTAACACCGGGACCATGTAGCAGAAGCAGCACTGACACAATTACCTACAGTAACCCACTATCCTTTACCCATTTTGACCCCATATTGTCAACTGATCTACAGATATCCTGCAGAAACAGTTTGCTACCTGTAGGTGTAGAACACAAAAGCCTGCACTGGAGTACAATCTACCTGGAATGGATGCACACATTCAATGCAGAAGGTCATACTGGGCATTCTCCCACATTTAGATAAATGAAGGCCATGTCAGACAACAAACTACTGAAAGGTCATACTGGGTATGCTCACACACAAATGAAGCCCATGTCTGGCAACAACAGTGGACCATACATATCTGACAGTCGTAGATGTTAGTGCATACACTCCTCAGTATGCACCAGTCATGCTTTGCACACACATTGGATAGGAATACACACATATATGCAAGGACAACACACTATAATAGGCCAAAAGTACACATACAAAGATGTGTGGAAAAGAGTGACAGTGACAAAGAGCCTGCCATCATGAGGCCTGTCCCACCCAGCACACATCCAATTGGCTAAAAACCATGAGATGTGCAAATGTCAGTCACTGTAGACATATGCCTATGGAATCCCTCAGCATTGTAGTGTCTGTGGTGCTAGTGCTAACTGTGCAACATGACTGTACAAGTCAGTACTCATCTAGCAGTTATATACATGTACCTGTGGAAAATAAACCTGTGTGTGCCTGAGCGTGGTGTGTCTGCCTCTATATGAATGGGATATGGCCCATGCACACACACTGCACTCCCCATTGCCCTACTATGGCAAGCCTGCTGATGTCTTCACCTTGGAATGCACTTTTGGGGACAGAGTAGACAATTAATCTCCATGGTACATCCTATAACTGCATAATGTTGTAGTGTGAAGTACTAGTCAGGTAGGTGTTCTAATCCCAGATGTGGCAAATGTGTGTGTTTGTCTGAGTAGGGATCAATGCTTTTTAGGCCAGTCACACTCAAAAACAATATCAAATGCCCTACTTTGGCATGCCTGCTGATGTCATTAACTTTGAGATACACCTTTGGGGAAGAAGTAGCCCAGTAATCTCTGTGGCATGTCCTATAACTGTGTGATATACTAGTCAGGCCCAGATGTGGAAACTGTGTGTGTGTGTTTTTTGTCTGTGTATGGATCAATACGTTTTAGGCCAGTGACACTCGTTACAATATCAAATGCCCTACTTTGGTATGCCTGCTGATGTAATTAACATTGAAATACACCTTTGGGGAAAGAGTAGCCCAGTAATCTCTGTGATGTGTCCTATAAGTGTGCAATGCTGTAGCGTGATGTCCTCGTCAGGTAGCAGTTCTACTCCCAGATGTGGCAACCGTGTGTGTATTTGTCTGTGTAATGAGCAATGCTTTTGAGGCCATGCACATTCACTACAACCTCCATTGCCCTTCTTTGGTATGCCTGCTGATGGCATTCACTTTGAAATACACCTTTGTGGAAAGAATAGCCCAGTAATCTCTGTGGTGTGTCCTATCACAGCGTAATGCTGTAGTGTGATATACTAGTTCGGTAGGAGTTCTATTCCCAGACATGATAAGTGTGTATGTTTGTTTGTCTGTGTAGGGAACAATGCTTTTGAGTCCATGCACATTCACTACAACCTCCATTGCCCTTCTTTGGCAAGTCTGCTGATGTCATTCACTTTGAAATACACCTTTGGGAAAAGAATAAACCAGTAATCTCTGTGGTACATCCTATAACAGTGTAATGGAGTATTATGATATACTAGTTCGGCAGGGGTTCTGTTCCCAGACGTGGCAAGTGTGGATGGTTGTGTGTTTGTTTGTCTGTATAGGGAGCAATGCTTTTGAGGTCATTCACAGTCAATGCAACCTCCACTGCCCTTCTTTAGCAAACCTGCTGATGTCATTCACCTTGAAATACACCTTTGGGGAAAGAGTAGCCCAGTAATCTCTGTGGCGTGTGCTATAACTGAGTAATGCTGTAGTGTGATGTACTAGCTAGGTAGGAATTCCAATCCCAGACATGACAACTGCGAGACTCGAGGTGTGTGTGTGTCTGTGTTTGTCATTCGTATCCTGTGTGGAGGTGGCTGTGAGTATGTAACAACTCGACTCATTGTGGAGTGGGCTTTGCAAATTTCTTATATGGTGGGCCTATTATATGTCACAATGTCCACCTTACAAGGATAGCAGATGTCAAACAGCATAGAGACTGGGGTTAAAAATCCATACCCCTACATGTGACACCAAGGCCTGAAGAACTATTTAGGCAACCCTTGTACTACCTAGAGAACACTCTCAACCCATGTCTCATACACAAACACACTCGGCTAGGCAACAAACGCTTTGTTGGTAATTCCCTGCATATTGCCCACAGATAGTAACCATGGTGTGATTGCAGCAGACTACAGAGGGCGTGGCACCCTGTCCCATCACTACAATAGGCACATAATTGCAGACAGTGCACCTTCACTATGTTCCCCAGTAGACGCCTGCAACAACTGTAGTGCCATCAAATGTGACCCACAAAGGACATACCATGCCTTAAACACATGCCCTGAATGGAGAGATGCCACTGACACCAGGGAGCGCCTGTATTATGTTGTCAATGTAGGTGCAGGGTCAACCTGGTGTCCATTGCCAGTTCCCACCACAAGAGGCCAGGAATGGCACATCTGATGATAACAATCTGTGTACACAACATGGCCCAGAAACCCCAGGTACAGTTCCACATGTCACAGAACATGGATGTGGGACATGTGCCCATCCCAGACACCATCCATGTCATGGACTATAGAACACATACATGGCAAGCATTGCACAGCACTGGCCACCCACAATAGTAACCCAGATGACTGGATGGTGAATACAATACCCACCTGTGTGGGGCAATCCAGACACCCCTAAGCCGCACTGCAGATCATTGTCATGTGGCCAGATGCCAAGGTATACCCTTCAATTAGCCTTGTACAGCCTTCTCGCACAGTCAGTCACTACATTCCTGTGAAGCAATGCACCCCATGCATACTGGCACCCTGTGCCTGTGAGTGTGGAGTATAATGATTCCAACCCCATTCACACTCACTTCATCTCCCATTAGCCTACTGAAGCATGACATCTGATGTCAGACATCTTCACATACACACTGCCCAAATATCATCCGGATAACCCCTGTGGTGCATGTGATACCTGCGTATTACTGTATTGTGGCAAACTAGCTAGTTAGAAAGTCTATTCCTGACCCTGCCAACTGTGTTAATGTGTGTGAGTCCTTGAGAGAGAGTGCAGCTGTGTCGACATTGACACTTGTTCATGTGAACAGGCACATGTACAACACCAACCTTATCATTCCTATATCACTGTTGCAGATGTCACTCACCATCAGATATACCTTTGGACAGCTCCCCAGCATGTAAGATCTGTGGTGCATGCAATAACTCCATAGACATGTGATAGTAATACAGAGTCAGGCAGGGGTTTGAAACCCCTTACTGGTAAGTGTATGACACAAACATGCTTAGGTTTTACTCTCCCACCCCCTCCCTGTCTTACTTTGTCTCTGTCTGTCTCTCTCACTCCCTCTCTGGTGGATGTGGAGAAGTACACCTGCTTTGCTTAGGCAGTGGCTTGCATTTTATAAGTGATGCTCATGATCAGCTGATGGCCTCTGTATGAATTGCAGTCCCCCTCTAGCTGATTGCATGTGGAACAGCTGTGGTAACATTCCCATAGCCAATTGCATGGAAACACACTCCAATATCTAGGAACATCATGTGGGTGTTGGGCCTTTTAATTTACTGTGATCAGGACCTCGTGTTGGTGTTTGGCAAACAGCATCACAGATGGTATTGGGATTTACCTCTAACAACATACACTGTGGAGACAGGCCAACAAACAGGAGTGGGATGTGCCAGACATGACTACAGAATGTAAGTGTTGCTCTTCTGTATCTGGAGTAATGTTGGTTTAACAGTGTGTGTGTGTGGATATGGCTGGTCTACATGATTTAATACATATCATGATAGTGTTATGTGTTTGGGGAAACTCCCACCTGTAGGGTTGTCTGCAGACTGGGCAGTGTTTGGAGTCTTATGTTTCTTGTGTTACTCACAGATCACCTGCAGAAGCATAGTTTGAGGATTGCAGCCAGTACATGGTGACAGCCATGAGAGTTACTGACTTCATATCCCTCATAGGACATATGTCACAACAAACTCTGTTACAACAGTAAATGTATGAGGATATCACAGCAACATGCCAATATTGGCCCAGTGGTTGTGGCTGCAGCCACAAGTCTATCAACCTTTGTACATATGTCATGCAGTAAGAGGTGCATATGTTCTGTACACCATTATATATTGACATCATACCTGATAACAAGCCAGTCAGATATCAGACTGCCAGACAGGTTATGTATAGTAGGGGCCATTTCTGAGGACATAACCTGGGCATTCTGTGGTGGTGTGTACAGTACTGAGGTCTGTGTACTTATGGTGATTGTCGACAGTATATTTATTGTGAAGACATACTTTGGCCTGTGCGTAGACTGTGGTAGATGCCATTGTTCTTGGTCCTATTCTATCTGATGTTACATGCTGTTCCAGTGTATGGTACCCTATCAGCTCACATGTTTGTATGGCCAAACATACATGTGTCCCATACCACAGACAGGCATTGGACAACACTGTGTCATGACCCAGTTTATGTAAGGTTAGTGTGTGAGTGGCACATATGACCATGGTGTTTATCAGACAGTCCATATAGTGTCATATTAAGCTTGCATTCCATATGTGGCTCTGGTTGTGTTCACATTGGTTGTGGGTATGCACTTTCTCACAGGTGTCTGTTACTCTGTGCTGTAACATGCCTGTAGAGCCAACTATATTTGCAGGTACATGTGTATTCCCCCATACAAAATGTAGTCCAGTGTTGTGGCAGTCTGCTTGTAGTTTGCACAGGGCTTTGTTGCATGCCTAGCAGCTTAGTATAATTACCCAGTGTGCTGTTATGTTGAGATATTTGCAAGACATACTGCTGCCAGGCCACCACCATAACTGTTGTGTATTTCTGACAAAACAGTGTGATTCTGTACAGACTTATGTCACTAGCTTCTGAGTAGTATGTGGCCATGTGACCTCTGCACCACCAGTTATTATGTGTCAGGACAGACAGGTGTGTGTGAATGCTTAATCTGTGTGGGCGTATGTAGTCCAATATTTACGTGATATACCCATGTACATGGCTATTAGCATCCACATTGTCAGGCTTGGTCCACATGTCTCGCACGAAGGGGATCTGTGTACACCTCTGGACTGACCAGATATTGTCAGACTGTCCACATATATCAGTCATATCTTTGCTGTAGTCCATTGGATCAATACTGTGCTATCAGTGGTACTTAACTATGATGTCCTTAGGATGTCTGTCAGTAACCGATGGCATACATGTCAAAAGCATATGTGACCTCCCACACACAACATGTCTGTTAAGACAACCCCTGTTACAGTAGCAACAGTCTACATATATACATGCAATACATACATGACATCCACTTGCACTAAGAGGTTGAGACTATTGCTGCTGAGGTAGGATTCCACTCCATGTTCTGGACATATGATAAACATATGTGTATATATATATATATATATATATATATATATATATATATATATATATATACATATAGCTAATATATATAGACATATACATATCTACATACATTTATGGATATCTATCTATCTATATATATATATATATATATATATATATATATATATATATATATATATATATATATATATATATATATATATATATACATATATATATATATATATATATATATATATATATATATACACATATATGTATACATATACAAACACACACACACACACACACACACACACACACACACACACACACACACACACATATATATATATATATATATATATATATATATATATATATATACATACATATACACAGCTATATATGTCTACACATATACAGATATATAGATATATATGCACATATAGTTATGGATATCTACATATATATATATATATATATCAACATAAATAGGTATATCTGTTTAGATATATATGCACATATAGTTATAGATATCTACATATATATCGACATAAATAGGTATATCTGTACATATATGATGTACATACATATATATATATATATATATATATATATATACACACACACACACACACACACACACACACACACACACACACACACACACACACACATACACACACACACACACACACACACACACACACACACACACACACACACACACACACATATATATATATATATATATATATATATATATATATATATACAGAGAGATCTATAAATGGCCATATATATGATGCACTATATAGATGTGCATAAATACATATATATGAATATATATATGTGTATATACATGTAGACATATATCTACATATGTATTTTTATATATCCATATCCTTGTCATGTGTAAACATTACTGTTGTGTATACCTTCCCAGATGTATCACACCGTACGTATCTGATATGTGTATATTTAGATATAACAACATATGTGTGCAACAGTAATATCACTTACAAGTACTACACAATTGTGGAAGTCACAGCAATTGTTCAATACTATTCAATATGTGTACTGACAGATATATTGGAAAAACAACAGTTGTCACCACAGCTGTTATGGCTTAGTGGTTAACTGCTGTGACTCTAGGGTACAGGGTTTTGGGTTCAAGACCTTTGAAGACTGTTTATTTTATTGCTGGGCAGAAAAAGGGCTGTTAGATACAGAGTGGTTAAGGCACTTTTGAGCAGATTTAAGTGCGTTTGCGTGGGTTTGCGAGAAGCTAAGTGGTGCCAACATACGGTTAAATGTGCAGGCACTTACCAGTGCACAAATGTGCTTAGCTATTATATTGCAGCAATGCTGATACCTGCTAAGCATGGCTCAGCCTTGGCAACCAGTGCTCACATCCCAGTCTGATAACATAGCAGGGTAATGACATTTGTAATACGTGTATGTAAAGCCATGTACAAAACATGCATCTATGTGCTATAATTACACTAGCAAGGGGTGTAAGTATCATGTCTGGGACACTCAATTATATAAGACCTGTACATCACTCTTATCCATGTGAATTTGTTACATACAAGGTTACGTGGCATCACTGGCATGTAGTGTATCATGCCATTACTACTGTTAACAGTGTTTTCCCAGACAAGAGTAGATTGCTGAATGTAGTACTGGAAACAAGCACCTCTGCATGCATAGCTGGACTCTGAGGTCTCACTGTCATGTTCCTGGTGTGTGAGCTGTGTCACAGTATATATCCCCTACTGGATAATGATCTGACATGTGGAAAGCAACTGTAGACTACTGTCTGCACAGCACATCAGTGAGGGCTTCCAACAAGTAGTAATGGCATACATATTGGTGTCAGACATCTATCTGTCGACACATTCATCCTACTGCATAGCTAGTTGGCAAGATGATGTCTGTCAGTCCCTGTACAGATGTGCATATGGCAGGTATCCAGCTTGGATACGTACAGGCAACCTATGCTTGACTGACTCTGACATGTCTGCCCAGCTGTGTTATAACTGGCACAGATAGGACACAACACCCTGTACGCACCACATGCCACAAGTACCTCCACTACACTACCACAGACAACAGAACATGTTTGGGTACAGGTCTCCATCGCAGACACTAACCATGTGTTTTAATACATGTTGCGTACATGTCAACTGGATCACCTCAGTGGCCATTTGCAGGAGGCACCCAGAGAATTGTCTAATGCATGTCACTCTCACCCTGAAGGTCACCACAGTGGTGTCTGTAGATAGATTGCCTGCTTGCACATGGCAGGGGGCATAATACCACTGTACACAGATCCACTACACTTCCCATCTCTCCATGGACAATAGCCAGGTACACACCTATGACCAGCTGCAGCGATGCACCCCAGTACTGTCAAATGTGTACGTGTGCATTACTGAGGATATCAGTGTCTGTGTGTTAGTACACTTGTAGTTGGGAATACCATGAGGGCCTTCACACCCACCTCAACACCCATTGCCATAGTTAGATATGGCTGCTGCTGTACCAGACATTAAATGTACCCTGTTACACTCCTCTACCTAATGACTACCTGAGCCTTGCAGTACCTGCACAACAGTGTTGTACAAAAGGTTTAATAGGCATGGGATACCCACTGAGTTCTGGCAAGTGTGTGTATGCGTGCATGTGTGTATATCTGTAGGGTACAGCATTCTGAGGCCACATACTCCTATTACAATGGGCATTGCCACACAGTATTATGGATAGTGATGTTGCTGCCCATAGGTGAGGCATGACAGTGCATCACCCCACCATGCCTGTGGCATGTGCATTAGATGCATATCCCTGTAGTACCACTGTTGAGATGGACAATGGGTTGTATCGCAGTCGTGGGCAGTGTGATGGTGGGTATGTCAGAGTGTCATCATGGGTTCCAGTGTGTACAATATCCATAGTGGGGAGTGGGTGCTGTGTACACTGTCATTACACCATGGTACCCCCAGTACTTGTCCCATGTACCACTGTATGGTGACCACTGTCACCATCAACCATTCAGGTGACTGATAACACAATCCAGCCCAGTTATCCATGTGCTGTGTGCAGCCTACCTGTAACACACTGGACACACTGACAAGTTAGTTAGCACTGATAGGCCCAGGTCTCTCGGATGTGTGTCTGCCTGTTATGTGTCTGTTAATGTGTATATGATGGTATGTCACACTATGTATTGTCCATATACAACCATTACATCCCCCATTACCATACTGTACATGTCTGGGGATGTTCTGCATGTAACATGTAACCTGGAACACATATCATCCTAAACACTGTGTGGTGTGTGCAATGAAAGCCACATACATCAGTAGCACTACATACCTAGGTAGGAGTCTAGTCCCAGTGTTGCCACGTAAGAGTGTGCATGTATGTGGGTGGATCTACATCAGGTTGCTGATTATACATGTCCCAGGGGGTCACCTGTCCATGCGTCACAGGCAGTAACTGTTATACAGACCTGTGACATGTGTTCAACTATACCCAGGATATGTCACAGTCATGGTGTCACCACAGTGCCATACCCCTTGTGGAATATGACTGCAGACCATCCTCCTGCTGACACATGTACACCTACAGCAGAAATGGATAACATTATGCAGACCACAATCACTCAGTGTTACTAACAGCTAGAATGCATCATGGCTGGAGAACTACACTACCTGACATGTAAGCATTAAACATTACTGCTGACAACATGTTACACAGAAGTACATTTGTACACTGTAGTACAGTCACTATGTGCATGAGAACCATATTAGCCTGTCCCTGTATCAATGTTATGGATGACAGAGATGTGGCACAGGTATCATCATGTGCACAGGGTGTGTTGTTGGCTTGCTAAAGACCGAGGGTGGGTCATACGTTTGACACCATGCGTGTGGGTGAGGGTGTAATTAGGTGATAAGGGCATGGTGATGTGGTGTGTGTAAGTATGGGGTTGCTCTAGGCATCTTTGTATAGTGTGTGGGTATGCATGCACACAGTTCTGCCATGTGGCTGCCCTATACAGGTGTTTCTTGGACAGCTCCAGACCATACCTGGCAGGGTGTGCAGTTCACCACCTCCGGCCATGGACACATGGACTGTGCCTGCCAGGGGTTCCATGGGCACGTCCAGGTACAGGCCTCGATGTGCTACTCTCCCCTGATGATGACAGTTGTCTGCTGGAACCAGGTCACTCCTGAGACTGGCCAGGGCCATGTGCATGTGGCCTGCTGTGGAGTGGTGTGGACAGTGCCCCCCTGCAGTGCTGGGGCTGGTATTGCCACTACGAGAGCACCTTGGTGTCCTTGCATATCCATGTCGACCGCCAGCTGTTAGTGTTGCTGGCCTAAGTCCATGTGGCTGTCACCCCACTCCCACCATATGTTCTATCACAGACAATCCATGGTCGATGAGGCCCACCATCTCACCCAACCATCTATCCATGACCTCGGTATAATCACGGAGGGCACCTGCAAGTTCATGGAAGTTGTCACTTACAGATGAGACAGGAGCCCTCTGCAGCCTCAGACCCTGTCTGGTCTACAGTTCCATATATGCCTGCACCCCCATGACAGTCTGAAACATGCATCTGGTGGTACCATTTGTGGCACTTCTGCCAGGGGCATGATGACCAGTGGCCCTCCCATGAACACCCTGGTACATCTGCCTATGTGGTGCCCTGCCAGACATCTGGTTATGCCTGCTATGTCCAGCCACAGCAGGCATAGATACCACACTCTCCTGTGAACTACCACTAACCGCTAACTGTCCCTCTGCTATGGCAACTGATGATGGGATATCTATAGGCACTGTGACTGTGTGCTGGGTTGGGGTGGCTAACATGGAGATGTCAAACAATGGTGCAGTTTTGGCCTCTGATAGCCCCACCTGTCCCTCAACAGTCCTATCATTATTTTTGGTGTCTGTATGGACACTAACATCAGATTGCATGCAGGATGGATCCTTACCCGCCTCGCCACCTGTGAGGGGAAAACAAGAAGCACACATTAAGACCTGTATGGCATAGCATAACAATACACACACACACACACACACACACACACACACACACACACACACACACACACACACACACACACACACACATGCCCTGAAATTCCACCATGATACCTACCTGTCCCCTGAGTTTACAGACAGTCCCAAATTTATTCACATAGGTTCCCCATCCTACATCACACTTGGTAACATACACTCATTAATACAACTCATTAACATATCATTCTTTTAAATGCCTAGACAAGTGATCACAACACATGACCTGTTACTCCATTAACTCTTTGACTTGATTGGAGTAGATTTTACAAGGCCTCACTGCTGTCATCCAGTGTTCACCCTGGATATGTCCGGACATCATGAGCATGGCCCCCATATGTTAGGGGCTACTACATTCACTCAATAATGTCATGCACTGGAGTATCATACGTAACTATTGCTCAGTAGATGCAATATCTGCTGCTCAATTGACTTATTATGTGGACAACAGTAATATATGGATACACTCCCTGGTGTTGTCTAGTAATTTCCCAATGCATCTGTAGTGCTGCATATATAGGTAGTCATTCACCCTTCTGCTGATTGCAATTTTAATGGTATACCTGGTGTCTAGTGTCCCTCCCAATGCATGTTCCATGCTACATACCTTATTATACTATCAGCTGTCCTGAGATTACATATCAGACAAGTATTCCTGGTGTCTCATGTGTAAATCCATGTCCCTGTAGTGCACGATTCCAAAGGGAAGTACTGACATATGAACAACCCACAATCATACATGTGCATATATGGACACCCACACAAACACACACACATCTTACATGCATCAACCCCCTCCACTCCACCAGATTGCACATGCAGACAAAATAACTCCCCCTCCCCACACATACATACAGGTGAGGTTGCACAAGGATAGTATACACAAACCTCCCATTACCCATCTGTCAACATACATAACATATGGTACACAACAGCATGCAGTGCAGCTTTAGTCCATCCATGCTAGCAACAGTATACATGTGTGTGATGCATGGCCTATGTTATTAAGTGATGGCCCTTCCCCTGGAAAACACTGAACCCATATACACAGTATTGCTGTGTACCTCTTCTGCACCCCGCCATGTACTGTGCACCATAGCTCACAGGTGTACACACCATTGTTGAATGTGTATTACTGTGTCAGTTATGTCTGCTCTAATGCTCACAGCCCCTATGTGTTTGTCCAACACATACCTGAGATGATATGTGGACAGATGTAATTTGTGAATGCCTGATGTCTGATTTACAGATCTCAGCATCAGTGGTGCATGTATGACCAATACGATACTATTACACTGACAACTGTCAAACTTTAATGTGGCTATGGGGAGTGTGCACACCCTTATTGATATGGCACCCTCTTCCTTGATATGCCATGGGACCACACCACTGCATATGTTAACATTACACGAGCCTGATATGTGACATATGTCCTGTGCATTCAAATGCAGTGTCTAACAAATGTGTTAGGTGTGCTGATGCTATCCACCATGCATGCACTTCATGAGTGTATATGTATGCACGCCCTTATCATGATGGTTTCTTGCACCTACTGTTATGTGTACTACATCAGTCAGTATTCCTGGCAGGGGTATACTATCATGGGCCATCTGCATTTGCCAGTATATGGTCAGTCTGCCCTACACATTTCCCCCAACTCTGCATGATTGCATGTTCAACTCATGTGCACATCCTTTGGAGTTCACACTCTGCCACCACTATTGCTGTGGAGTCAGGGTTACATCTGCCACAGTTCCTTTACCTGACTGTGTGCAGATACAACCATTCATAGCAAACTTAGAATACCTGCTGCAGTGCACTGGTGTGTCATGATGACACCCCCTCCCCACCTTCAGCCTTTTTGCAGATGCTTGACAACTATAGCCTACACATGTGTGTCAGTTTGCAGTGTCCCAAACACTAAACACCATGTATGACAGTCTAGTCCCAGCTAATGAATGGCAAACATACAGGTGTACATTGGCACCAGCACAGTACAAATGGGGATGGTGGGCCTGGAGTGGGATGAGGCGTTGGTTGTGCAGCACATGTATCTTACATGATACTGTCTGTAGGTTTCCAACGTGGTCATGGTACATCAGTACACATTGTAGCACATGACTGTTGGGAACCACTTCTGTTATGAATACACTACCTGTAGAGAGGCCTGGCTGATGTTTCCTGTGGTACAACTGTCACATCTGATTACCCTAACCCATAGGCCACATGCTTGCAGAGTCCAGGCAATTGCTGACATGGATACTGCACAGACAGTACTTGTTGGACATTCCTGCAACCCCCTCAGTGTTGTGGCATGTTACTGAGTAGCCCGCATGACCAGTTTGCTACATGTGACATCATTTGTCTTGGATGGCCATCTGTTTATTTCCTACATCATTCCTGTCCCATACATCCTTGCCACACAAATGACTGTCTGCACTGTTTGCCATGACATATGCAGTGGTGAGGTATGGCTACATGTCCAGCTTATGGGTGCTACCTGTTGGGTATGGTGCCCACGCCATGTCATGTAAGATGTGTGCAAGCCATGCCTGCCTCCGTTGCAGGTAAGTGTGCACATTTGATGGCCAATTGTCTTGGACAGCAGACCAATACGTGGTGTGACACTGGGGACGTGTACTTGCTGAAAGGTGCATTTCCATGACAAATGCATGCAGTCAGTACCGCAACAGCTGCTTCCACTATATTTTATCTGGAGTGTGTGCACACATATGCTTTCAGTATATGTGTAGGTATGTATTCCCCATATTTTCTGCCCTAACCTATGATTCCGTATTACACACTCATTGCTTATGTTGGGACCACATTGCAGGTTTTAAGGGTTGTGGACCACAGTATTATAATATGCCATAGTGTAGATCTGTAACAGTTGCCATTGTAATACTGGTATATATACTGTTGTAGCATGGTGTTCATCCCTGTAGACACATTTGGCAATGACAGGATGTTAGTTATATTGCAGGTGTCTGACATACCCTTCAGAAACACCATCATGGTCACCACTGTGATGCAGTGCAGTTAACAGCAGCAATACATGAATATGTACAGCATGCATTATGGGTAAGTGTGTTAGATGTGTGCATGGAATATACCATAGCCATTACATGACTGGTGTATTGGCAAGTATGAACATAAACCATACTTACCAGTTACAGTCTGCTGCCTTGGTGGTATACCAGAGGGACCTACATAAGCATGTGAGAGATGTGATGTCAGTAGCCACAGCTGTGGCATTGCTACAGGGTGGGTGCAGCATTACAGTACATCAACAGTACAAGTCCACAATACTACAGCTTATGCACATCTGTTTATTAGTACTACACAGCAACAGACTATTTATACATCTCACATATGCATTATCTACCTGTACAGATGCAGATGCATATGCAACAGTGGTCTACTGATGTGTCCTGTGGCCTTACCTGCATGCTCCTCAGCCTGTGTATGGGTAGCACCCACCTCTACTATGGTCTCCGCCAGTTGTTGCATGTGTGGGCAGGCAGGTGCCACGAGGCTGGTGAGGAGCTCCTCAACACATGTCAGAGGGGGATGGATGGCATGACCCCCCCCATTGCAAGGTGATCCCCTGGACTGCAGCAGCATGATGACGGGCATTGCAAAGCAGGTCGCTGCAATGATGCTGGACCTGCTCATAACTGTGGTTATGCAGGCCGACATCATTGACCCTGTGGACTAGATTGTTCCACGGGGCAATCTGCTCCTGCTGCTCATGGGCTGTTCTGCCAAAGAGCACCTGGTAGTGCTGTACCAGGTGGTTGAAAATTACCTCATTCTCGTCCGCTGAATACACCAGTAACCGGCCATGTGACATCTTGCCTGAAATACATAAAGATGGGAACAGGTCTGAGCAACTCATACAGCAAGGTTACCATAGTTCTTAATACACATCTCTGTCTCCTCCCCACCATATCTGTGACAACAAACTGTTCACACAACTCAGTATGTATGGCTACAGCTTACCTACCATTAGGAGATATATCGTATTGTACCACGCTTTGTGCTATGTGTTTGTAGCCATGTTCCCTGTGGGGACACTATCATTGCTGACCTGTTACGGACAATGTCACCTGCATGCCATTGTAAGGGCCACTATGGTTCCATATATGCATGTGGTCTGTTTGCTATGTGATTGCTGCACATCTGTCATTATGTGTTATTGGGGATATGTATGCATCCTGTTGGACATGATCCGAGATTGTGTGGGCTATTACTACCCAAATATGTTCTATAACAGTGACACAATAGCATGTTTAGGGAACAGTTGCCTTGTAATTACAACACTCTTATACAAGATTTCCTAGACAGTTTTATTATGTAGCAAAGTGTGGGTGACAGTGATGAGTAATACCATATTATTCAGAGCAACTGTAACACTAACAATGCCATACAATACCAGAGTAAACAGCACCAGTGCAGGATATCAATCTTTTATTTCTAGGCACAGTTTTTGTATCTGACAGACCTCTGGAGGCAATGCTTGTTAGCACTACCTGAATGCTGCAACACATATTACCAGATTCCACATTAGTATTATGCACATATGTCTCACTCTGTTACTGCACACACTCTGGTCACAGCTTGACAACATGGGGGTGGAGATGGGACATACTTGGCTTATTACTCATAACATTTTGGGGAGTTGCTAGAATGACAGGTTTGTTCTTATAGATGTCTGACAATCAGTTGTATTTCTTATTTGCTGCCTAAGCATCTAGAATCATCCCACTGCTTTGCCTGAGGAACAGGCAGCATATATGGGCCAATTTACTGGACATTCTGGACATATCTGTACAGTTGTGGGGTATGATTCTGCATACAGCCTACTACCACTTCCAGAATTCAAACCATGGCTGTGTGTGCTAAAAATACAACAGTTCACATCTCAGTTGAGTGTGCTATTTGGATTATGTTGTCTATCCTTTCACTGTTCTCTGTCTAAGTCTCTCTCAGTTGTACTATATGAACTACTGGGATTACAGCAGTCATATATAGTCATTCCTACACATTTTATTTATGTAGCACAGTGTAGGTAACAGTGCTTAATACAACAGTACTATTAAGAAATTGCAACTCTACATTACCATATGATACCAGAGTAAACACATGCAGTCCAGCAGTTAGACCTTTATTGTCAGGCTATTATGCTTTTATTTACATACAACCTATATGAGACTCTTCCTGCCATATTCCCTGGTGTATGCAGTACATGCCTTAAACAATACAGGTTTTATACAGGCAATTAACTTACTACTACTTTTAGATTTATTTCCTTTGACAGTACATGCAAGACTATTGCTAACCTGCCTCGGGTCTCACCCACTGCAATCTACAGGCATGGGCTTCCTGGTTTGCAGCCCACTCATCTACCACTGTGAAAGACATAAGTGGAATATTTATCCATACCTATCCATACTATACATGAGCTGGCAATTATTAAACAGATAGTGGACTGATACTTACACATGGCTGGGACATCCCTTGCCTCCTAGCCTCTTGGATCCAGTGATCCAAGAGATCCCCCTTTCTCCGCTTCAGGTCAGCATAGTGATGCCTGACCTGCTCACCAGTTCAGAGTATGCCAGTGGCACTGTTGAGGTCACGGGCGAGATGGTCCAGGCTTCCACTTTGTATTGGGAACCCTGGAACTGGCCCTGCAGCAGTCTCTGATCATGGTCTTTCACAAGGAGTCCTGCCATGATGCTGGACTCCTGGATGCCCCAGCACTGCACCCGGAAGCACATACCCTCTCCAATATCAGTCATAGTGCCTACAGGAGAAAGATGCAACCAGTAATGAGATGTATTCCCGCCTGCTGGGTTTAAATAGGGCAGATTTCCCACACTTTGCTGTGATTGGACAGTTTTGAAAATGCTAAGCTATGGGCAAACCTGCTTAACTAAGGTTGGCATTGCTTAAATGGGTATACCAATGGGCAGACTGAGTTAGCTGGCCTACACATTGCTTACACATACTAAGCTGGCCAGTGCAATGCTTAGCATAGCTTAATTTTTAATGTGCATACTATTTGCTGTTTGGCATTGGATTTATTATTCATTACATGTTATATATGTGTTTGGTATCTAGGATTCATGTGTACGTACACTGTATGGGGTCCTTGTGTTTATTAGGGTATTTCAACACTTTATTACAATGACATCTCACATCTGGCCTTAATGCAGTACTCCAGTTCACATATTTATGTTATATAGTAGGTTATACAATATAAAACTGTATGTAGATTCCTTTCACATGTGCAGTTTGATTTTCCTATAGTGACGATCTGTTTGGTGATAATCAGTTGGATGTACTGCTGTGATGGCTTAGTGGTTAACTATTGTGAGGTATAATGTACAGGATCCTGGGTTCAAGACCTGCAAAAGCTGTTTATTTTGTTTCTGGCCAGAACAGCAGCTGTTGCATACAGAGTGATTAAGGCACTTAAAAGCAATTGTAAGTGAGTTTGTGCGGGTTTGCGTGACAGTAAGCAATGCTAACATTTGGTTAAATATGCTTACAGAGAGTTAGCTTCAATATTGCTTAACCTGTATGCGCATTGCTACCCCCACACAAATGGGCTTAGACCTGCTTACTACTGCTTAAATATACTTACTCCTGCTTAATAGTGCTTACTCCTGCTTACCACTACACTAATTTAGACAGTAATGTAGAATAGTTCTTGGGAAGGTGATGGATTTGGAAACTCTATGGATTTATCATTCATTAAGCATTCTACCTTCAATTTGTATCCCTGATTCCTGTGTACATATACTGTATGGGGCACTTGTGATTATCTGTTGATTTTACAACATTATGATATTGACACCTCACATCTGCATTTAATGCAGTATTCCAGTTCACAAATATATGTTATTTAGTAGGTTACACAACAAAAAATATTGGTCATGAAGTGATTTGACATCGAAAATGGAATATACTGGAGTGGGACTAGAACCGGGAATGACTGCTCATAAGGCGCATGCTCTGCCCACTACACTATTCCAGAACTGTTTCATTTGCATATATCTTGCTTTTTATCCTCTTGTGCCATTTAAGCTGCATTAAACGTAGCTAAGTCATGGGCAATCCTGTGCAGCAATGGTTAAATTTAATCTATTTCATAAAAAAATAAAGCTTCTTTATATTTCATGTTTTAACTATTGCTCTTATAAACTTGGGGAGATGTTGCTGGGGGTATGCAAACACCTATGAGCTCATTTTTATTCCTAAACTGCTGTTCTTGATTGCAGGGGCATGTATATTCTGAGAGCTCTGCTCTCAGACATGCCCCCTGCACTCGTACACGCTCAGTGTCCATTTAGAAGCTCAACCAGCGTGCCTTCATTAATATGCATGGCACACTGCCATCCTGCTCCTAAACTGCCACATCCATGCAGGACTAAGCTAGTCCTGCACGGAAGGATAGTGAATCCGGTGGTGTATCTTTGATTGATATTAATTACTTCAGTAAAGTTGTCTATCTATCTTAGATTCTGCACACACAGCCCTTTTTTTTTGCCTTTGACTCAGCATGTTCTCTAATGATCCTGTGGCTAAGGTATTTCATTTTTTTATCAGGCTTTCTTTCGGTCCACCATATTCTCAAATGTTATCCCCAACACCACAGTTCAATATCACTGATTTTCTGCTGCACAGTCTCACTTATAGTCAAGCTCTGAGGTTATTAGGGGGAAAGCTTTAGTCCTGAATGCACAGATCTTTGTTGACAACATCAGATCTTTGCTCTGAGAAAACCATAGTGTTGACTATGCAGATCTTGACTGATAATTTGATGTATTTGCTCTTTAAAATTTTAATCACATTTGCCACAGGTTTCCTTCCAAGAGACAAACTTGTTTTAATGTCATGGCTAAATTCACCATCTGCACAGACCTTTGACCCCAGAAAATAAAATCTGCCACTGCCTCCACCTTTTATGTAGAGCTAATTTACAAAGTGATATAGCTAGATTACATAATTCTATTTATTTTATGTTACAATAGCCAGCTTTTGTGTTTTCTTTTTTTTTAAACAATCTTTATTGATTTTTTGATTAAGACAAATTTACAATCATAGATATTCATCTGAAATTTGACAAATAAAGGTTATAACATATATATGTCAAATAATTTATAAGCAAAATAATAAAATGGATAACTAAAGTATTTACAAAGACATCCTGTAGATTCAATTTAACATGGCAAATTCTACTGTTTTATGTTGTACATCAACAATAAGCAAGAAATAAATCGATATTGGACTCTAGAACGAGTAATTCTTCTTCAATAAACTTTGTAAATTAACCCACATTTGAAGATCATGCATCTTTCTAGTAGTTCAAGTAGTTATGGTTTTAAATTGTAACTGACAAACATCATTTAACAAATTAGTGAATTCAGAGAATGTAGGAGGAGATTCTGAAATCCAATTTCTTGTTATTATTTTTTTAGCCACTGCTAGTAGTGCCCAGAGTACAGAATATTTTATTCTTTTGACACAATGTGGAACATGTGTATTAAAAATCACCAGAGATTTGGTAAGAGTAAAATTATCTGAAAATAATGCCTGTAGAAAATCATTTATGTTCCTCCAAAACAAAATAAGAAGAGGGAAATCATAGAACATGTGGACCCAGCCTATATCTGTATCTGATTTACATTTGTTGCATATGTCCTGCTTTTTGTTTATTTTATTCATTAATTGTGGAGTGTAGAACAATCTGTTCATAAACCTCCATGTGTATAATCTCCATTTGAGAGATAATGTTGTTTTCCCAGCTGATTTTAAAATATTTTCTTTGTCTTGATCACTAGAATAGCTATTATTAATAGTATAATAATAATTCCAATAATTCTCTGGGCAAGAGTATGTTTCTGCTCTTATAGTTCTAAAAAAATTAAAGTTTGTTAGAGTATGTTTGTTTGTATTGAAGAATTAATTGAAAACAATGTATTAAGATAGAGGTATCTTTTTTGTAGTTGGCGTAATCATTTCTAATTTGTTGTCTATGAATAATCTAAGTGTTTGTATGTTTAGCCACATGGATTTATCTAATTCAAATTCATATAATATGCATTCAGCACTTTTAGTCTTAAAGTCAGATAGCAATTGAAACCAAAACTTAAGTTCTTTTTTGATTTAAGAAAGAAACTGTATTTAAATATGAGGTTATTAATATGTCTTGAGTAAAAGCTATGGGGAATAATAGGGTGAAACACTCCTTATGTCTGATATGTTTATATATGAAATTCCTAAAAGTTGCTATGATGTTGTGAATGTAACAAGTTGTGTAGGGAAATATTGTTTGTAAGGTAAAATAATCTTTTAGAATCCATAAAATGGCATTATTTATTATTTCTAACTTAAGAGTAGAAGGTTTCATTATTAATTGCATGGCAGATGACTCCCATAATAACTTCCACTTAGCTAAGTAAGTAGTGTCTAAGAGTTAAGTAATCATCTTAATTATAGAAGAGATGGAATAGAGAGTTAGATCAGGAAAAGCAATTGCTCCATTACTCCAGCTATGTAGGTGTTAAGAGATATTCTTGACTTATTTGGATACCAAAAGAAGTTTAATATCAGAGAGTTTATTTTGTTAATTAAATATTTTAGAAGGAAGAATTAAGATAGATTGGATAATGTATAATATTTTAGGCAAGATAATCATTTGTATGATAGTTAACCTTTCTTCTGTAGTGAATGTTATTATATTCCATTTTGAGATTAGATTTTGAATATTACTAAAACATTTGTCATAGTTTAGTCATATAATTGTTTTAATATCATTAGCAAGGGTAATTCCCAAATAAGTGATTTGGTCTGAGATAAGTGATTTAAGAGTATTATATATAATTTTGTTATTTTTATTTGAATATATGGGTAACATTTTTGTTTTAGCTTCATTGAAAGACAATCCAGAGATAGTTTGAAAAGTTTTAATAGAATTTAAAAAAGTAGATATTGAAGAGTCGTTGCCTTTTGTAGTTATAAGGACATCATCAGTGAATAACTGTACTTTTGGTGTTAAATCTTCGTCTATGTTTAGTCCTTCAATATTATTGTTATTTCTTATAGCATTTGCCTATGGTTCCATTATTAAAGTGAACAACAATGCAGAAAGAGGGCAACCTTGTTTAGTACCTTTTATAATGGTAACTTTGTTTGAAGTATATATACCTATCTTTATATAGGCTAAGGCTCCTTTATATAGATTGTTTCAGTAAGTTTATGAAGTTATTTGAGAAATTCATGCATTCTAGCAGTGTAAACAGATAATCCCAATCAATTGAGTCAAAGGCCACATTAATGTCTGAACTAATTAAAGTTAAATAGTTTTTTTCTGCGAGAGAAATCTATAAGTGCTAAGGTTCGATTAATGTTATCAAATGTGCTTCTGTTAGTTACAAAAGCAGTTTGATCATCATCAATTAAAAGGGGCAATCATGAACATCTTATAATCAACATTTAATAAGGATATGGGTCTGTGTGAAGAGCAGTATTTGGGATCTTTGTTGGATTTTAAGATTGGTGAGATGAATGTATATTTCCATGAGGGGGGAATCATAAATTCTGTCTGGGCAATATTATATACCTTATGAAGTAGTGTTATAGATGTTTTTGGCATGGTTTTATATATTTCAGATATGATGCCATCATTTACTGGTGCCTTGTTAAGTTTGAGTTTATTAATTTGAGTTATTACATAATTATATATGATTTATCAATATTTTCTATCTGCAATTTGTTTAGTCTATTTTTGAGATTTGTATTGATAAAATGTTTTATGTTATCTTTAGATTCTATGGAATGTAAAGATTGATTGATTGATTGATTGATTGTATGAAAGTGACTTCTAAATTCTTCTATTATATCTTGTATATTATATACTTCCTTCTTTTTCTTCAAAGAATATATTTCTTTGATATGATTCTGTTTGTTTGACCTTTTAGTTTTATTCTTAAGATTAGTTAAGTGATTAGGGTTTAAAGAATATGCTAGAAATTTATATTTTTCTAAAGTAATCATAGTTTTATGGTGAAGTATTTTTCTATATTCTTCATTAAGTTTATTTATTTCATCTTTAATATTACTGGATGTGAGTTTATCTTTGTTTTTAAGATACAATGAGTCAATATCATTCTGGATAGTATTTAGATCTTTGTCCCAGTTTTTTCTTTTATTATGGTACCATTTGTTAATTTGTCCATAAAGATAAGCTTTTAAAGCATCCCAACATAACAAACCTTTGTTATCTTTATAAGTGCTAATTATTCTTGGCAGAGGAAGAGAGTTATCTCAAAGAATAGCAAAACCTCTCTTCTTTTTTGTATGTTTTGAGGTTGTAATAACTATATATTTATTTGTGTTTAAGTATTTAATACTATCTTTTAATAGATGGGTTTCTTGTAAAAAAGTTATATTGGGCTTATGTAGGGCTAGATATTTGAACATACTGCCTCTTTTTATGGAATTATTAAGACCATTGATATTAATCAAAATACCTCTTAATGTGGTCATATTAAACAAGTTTTAAGAAAGATACGTTTTGTACCAAGTCAATATCATATAAATAATTTGTGTATTTCTCTCCATTATATTGTTTGTTCAAATTAAATATAATAAACCTTAACTCATCATTGTGGGTAATAATTATTTCATAAACAATATCATTTAGGATGTTACATAAATGAATAATGAAGGATGTCAAAAGAAATGTATTAGCAATCTTTGTTACATGTTGTTGTATGAAAAAAACAAAAACAGTTCCCAGCCTGGAGTTAGAAACTCCTCGTCTCAATGGCATCAACCACTGAGCTCAAACATTCAGATAATAACAACAGAATAAAGCTACCACTTGTTGTATATATTATATAACATCAATTGAAAGTTATACTGGATAATAGAAAAAAAATGTTTAAACTTATAAATATTTATTACATGTGTCTTATGTGAATTGCTTACTTATTCTAAATTTTAAGGAATCTATGTATATAGCCTTATTTGTCCGCGGTGGTGGTGCTGCGGTAGCATTGTCGCCTCACAGTAAGACGCTGTCCGGTTCGATTCTCAGCTAGAGCGTCTTCTGCATGGAGACATGTGTGAATGGGCGTACCTTTGTTGAAGGTTGTGCTTCGGGGCTGGTAATTCGGCATGTAAAAATCAACTACCAATCATTAGCGGACCGGAGTTCCGCTGTGGCGACCCCTAACCTGGAAAAGCCGAAAGACACAACAACATGTATATAGCCTTATTTAACAGAGAAATCTAGGATGAATATTATAAAGACTATAGAAGAAACTTGCTGATATAAAAGACTATGATGACTATACATATGAAAGCAAATGTTTAGGTGTATGTGAGTTGTATGTATGACTTTAAAGACAGAATCAGCATTTTATCTTAAGGTTTGTTTACAAAATTTAATTAAGATAAATGAAAAGAATTTGAATAACTCTATAAATACAAAAGATATTTATCTAGTTAAGAAAATGCGTAGTCTATAATTTGTTATTGGATGTCAGTATAACCAATCTTCTTGTATTATCAAAGATGACATATAAGTAAGCCTCTTTAAACCAAATAACAGTCAGATATATAGAGCAAAAGTTAATATTTTCAAAACAGAAATATTAAATACTTTATTAAATCAAAAAAGTATTTAGGAACATTCTAAACCTATAATATATGTTTCTAGTAAATATTTACAAAAACATTTATAATTTTGTGATGATTGGATATATAGCATTCTGACACCTTAAGCCCATGTAATATGGTAGGAACCAGTACTGACTGTAAAGGGTACTTAAATATATTAAACATATATAATGAGACTGTAAGGTGAGACGTTCATTCATCAAAGATACACATAAAGAACAACTTCTTAAGTATAATGTTTAGATTAAATAATGCATTTACTAAATAACATCAATTATAATGTGTGTCAGTAAAATAGGACATGTCCTTGAGATAATGAGTCTTTCTTTGTATAAAGTATCTTGCAGAAAAGTTTATGTTAAGTATATATATTGATTTGTATTATAATTTACCTATGTTAAGGTGAATTGCAACTAGAATATAATAGTAGCTGTGTATGTGTGATTCTTATATATTAAAGATATATCTGATGTTTATCGTATATGTACCACTATTCTGAAAGCAAGACCCACTATGCACAACCAAACTGCTCATTATAAGTTATATTTACATCTATTGGACTAATACATAGGAGACTATAAATCTAGTCCATGCCTGTAATATATATATATATATATATATATATATATATATATATATATATATATATATATATATATGTATATGTTTCTTTTGTCTGAGTACTGTCCTTGATTCCTACATAATTATAAGTCAACCCTTTCTATAATTTAGTTCAGGTCATATGTCTCCTTGTTTGTAGCTCTTAGTGTAATATAACAGCAATTTATGTGTATTTTACCAAACAGAAGTGAATATGCTATAAATGGTCTTCTGCACCGAAAATAAGCATACAGCATGTTGAGTCAGTGTTACTACAACTGTAAGCAACTGTAGTGCTGCAGAGGTTATATCTTATCGATCATAGTAGGTCTATATTTTTTGATATATTGTCATTAAAATACAGAAGCTTACTACTTATGTATTGTACTAAACATGTGAAGTTGACCAGAAATTATCAGGCAAAATAACAATGCAAAGCCTATCCAGTTATTTCAACTGTACCATAGATAAAATAAGGAGACTGCACCACTCCATTGACTCCCAAAGTGCTATTATTTCCATTGTTATAATTAAAAATCTTCATTATCATTTCCTTTTAATGCATTAGGTAACACAGTTTCAATAACAGAGGGAGTAATGCATCACTTCAAAATTATTTTGAGCATACAATCTTATTAACTGATGTACATAAACTACAGTAGTATATATCCTCCAGTTAAAAAGAGTGCAGTTTAGTAAAACAAAGTATGCATCAGAGAATGGTCAACAAACCGTAATGCTCACAAAATAAGGTCTCAGTAGGTGTCTATAAGTCAAACTATATACAGCTATATATCTGTTCAAATTTGTTTGTACCCAGTATTTGCATATACTTATTACTTTAAAGCAGTAAACTTCGAGCTTAGCTTCAAGCTTCACTCCTTCTTTGAGACTAGTCACTACATAATCATTGTCACACTTAATATGTTTAAAATATTATATCATATATAATTGTTGACAGAATTTCAGTTTGATTTATGCACTGCCTACCTATATTCATAATCAGTGCCAGGTACACATTATCTTGACTTTAATTTGTTGTCCAATATGTAACTGCTGGATATTTGTTGATCCACAAAAAATTCAAACTGTAAGACTCATTTTTTAATACTATGTAAGCAAAAATAATAAAGAGGCCATTTTTTGGCATAAAAACAAAGCTATACTTCCTGGAGCAACTTGTCTAGTAGTGATGACATCACTGGAAAGCTTCATAGGGCTGCAAATGCAAAGTTAAAGCTTTTCTTTCTTTTTCAGGATGAAATGACTAAAATCAGAGAGTATAAGCTTGTGGACGATCTTCGCGAGCCCTCGTTGATCAAAAGTTGTCTCTCTTGGTTGAAATTAGAAAAAAGGCGGGGGAAAAAAGGTTCAGAAAGCTTTTTTTGTTTGTTTTTCATACTCAGCTGTTGAAGGCTGTAGTGTCCGCTTGCCTGCAGATGGCCCCACAATCTGCAATCAGTCATAGCACAAATAACACTGCATAATTCCCTATTAACAACATTCTCAAACATGCATAAAAGAATAAATAGCAACAGTAAGAGAAAAAAAAACTTCCTCTTTAAGTATATACATACTACCTTACTATTATCATTAGTATTGTTAAAATCCCTAAGATATGTATCATAGCATTTCTTCACTATATAAACATTACTTTTAAGATTGAAAGCACATCTGGGTAGTATGCACTCTCTAGTTTTAATCAAATGTCTTTTAAAATGAAACAAAGTAAAGGACTTTACTGAAACAAAGAAAGGTAGCACATGTCCAGAACTATTCAGGGAAATATAAAGCATAGTCCCGGGTACTATATTGTTGAGATATATTATTGTTTGATTTATGGATTCATAGGTTCATAGGTTCATAGGTTGGTACTAGGCTATCAGCCCTAGGGCCTATACAAGCCTAGCCATAACAATTCCCTGGCTATTTCTTCCCACATTATTTACTTTCCTGGTTGATTAACATCTTGTTAATAAGTAGATTAAGAAAGTATCTCCTTCAATTTTATTTGTTGTAAGAAACATAAGAGCATATAAGCAGCTTAATAATGTATAAGGAAGGAGACATTATATGTTAAGTTTTCCTTTTGTCTTTTATTATTATCTCCTCATTTTTTATTAAATGATTTATATTCTCTTTCTTAACCATTACATAAAGCTCTCTACCCCTCTGATAGTTAGTAACATTTATAATAGTATGTCAAGGATAAACTGCAAGGATACACCACGAGAATAGATGCATAAAATCTTCTTTTATTCCAATAAAAACATAAGATAGGATAAGCGCTTTCGCGTGCGCTGTGCACGCTTCATCAGAATTATAATAGTATGTTATAGACAGCTAAGAGAATCAGTATTAATATAAAATAGCAAATGTAGCTTATAATTAAGAATATACACTTTTATTTTATTTCATATAGGATAAAATTATATTTGAATAGTAGGTGTTATGTATTTATTAGATTTATTAATAAGAGATTATATGTAATTAACTGTAATAATAATCTTTTACATTTGAGGGTCTATAAGTAACTTTTGTAAAGTGTTTCTTTTTTTTTAAAGAAATGAGAAACTCTTACCTTGCAAAAAGATGACAAGATTACAGAATATCCAATAACACCATAGACCAAAAGGAAATGAAAATAGAAAGTATATAGTAGTATTTATTTATTTGTTCTTTAGTCTCTTTTGCTTTTCAGCTGATTTCCATGTAGAGTTTGAAGTAATTCTTTTAGGTGAAGGGTTTGCCCACTCCATTTCTTCTTCTTTCTCTAGAACTCTATGATTTTTAACATAAGACAGAGCTGAATCCAGGTCTTCAAATATGTTGGGTCCCTCTGGAAGGAAAATCTTCAACTTTGCAGGAAACAAAAGGTGTGTTTTGATTTGTATCTTTTTCAGTTCTTTAATCAGTGGCAAAAAAACTTTCTTCTTATTTATGACTAGTGAAGAGAAGTCATTGTCAAAATGAATAATAAAGTCATTAAATCTCAGAGGAGATCTAGACCAAGCAGTTTTTAGAATCAGGTCGTTATCAGAGGAAGAGAGAAATTTAACAATAACTGATCTAGGTTGCTTTCTGTTAGAAGTATTTACAGCAGCTAATGACTGGTGTGTTCTCTCAATGCCAAAAGACACAGCCTCTCGTAAGTCTAAAATAGTAGGTATCCAGGTGTTGAGAAAAGATGTCATATTATTTCCTTCTACATTTTCTGGCAAACCAAAGATCCTTAGATTATTTCTGCGAGATCTATTTTCAAGGTCATCAAGCTTGCTCTGTAGCAGGGTGTTTTGTTTAAGCAGGAATTCAATTTTCCATTATTCTGCCATCCATGTCATTCAAAGATTCCTCTATGCCAGTTATTTGGATTTTTTGCTGTTTCAGATCTTCATGTAGTAATTCCATTTGTTTAGTTGCTTTCTCTTTAAAATTGTCTATTTTACAGTAAATTTTATCAATCTTAGTAGTTAAATCCTGTATGCTAGATATTAGAATTTGCGGTTCTCTTCTGAGACTAGCATCTTGAATGTCTCCCCGGGATTCATGAAGCTTGTGCCAGGTGCAGGCGTAGCGTCGGCGATCTAACACCAAATATGGCTGCCGAGCAATTCAGGTACAAGCTGTTTCCATGTGCACTACCTGCGTACACCACAACCGCACAGCTCCCAGAGCATGTATGTTAATCACCCCATGTGCAGCAGTGTAGCATGCAAATGAAGGTATATAGCGATTCAGGAAGTGGTGCAGGCATAGTGTAAGCATGCAGAAATGTAAACCGAAAAAACGGTTTACATTTTTCAAACATAAAATCGGAGCCATGACAGCAGACCAAACTCACGTATTATACTGTTAATATATGCCAATGGCTAAATATATAGCCATTGGCATAAAACAACATGCACAAAATATGAAAAAGAACATTTAATATTATGCCCACACTAACGCAAAGTTAAAGCACAAGGCATTGGTACGCAAAGGGGATGGCAAGGAATATACAAAAATATCGAATATAACTGCAGTGAAACACATATCATGATTTCCCCATAATAGTCAATGGCAGGCATGCTACACCATACTCATGGCGCAAGGGTTGCTAAGGGGCACTGACAGTGTTATGCGCAGTAGCTAGGAATTAGTAGGCAATGCCATGCAAATGAGAGGAGTAATACTGAATCACAGATTTCTCGCTGGTGTAAGATGCACAAAACAGAGTAGCATTATAACACCGAGGTGAGCCCTTGAGATAAAAATTACATCAACAGAGGGGTGTGTCGTCATTCCTGTAAGCACATTGGAGCATTGCTAACCCGGTTTGCCTATTGCTAAGTAAAGCTGAAGCATAGGGGTGTGTTGAAGTAGCCATAGCTTGGCTTAGCTGAGAGTACACAAGATAACTGAATGTGCATGTGAACGTGGATGAAAATGTGCTGTAAACCTGGTAAATGGCTGTGCACAGCTCACACCAGAGTGGAAACAGGAAGGATATGGGAAAAAGATAAGGAAATGCTGCAGCATGGAAATAGGAGTACAGATGAGTAATAAACACATAGGAACCCACAGTGGGCCATTGACAACAGCTAACAAGGCTGCTAGCAGCTACCTGCAGAACAGGAAAGGGGAGGTGCCGTACTGCAAAGAAAACAAAACTGTCACAGCAGAACAAAGCAAAAATTGCAGTAGAACAGCTACAAAACACATTTCACAGCACATTCCTTGGTAGGGAAAGTACAAAACAAGAAAGCTGGCAGCTGGATGCATGCCTGTCAATGGGAGGGGATTCAGGTTGAAAAGTGAAATAAAGGGCAACCGATTAATCATGGCAGGCAAGCATAATTTAACACCAAAGGCCCCACAATTGCAGTACTCACTGTAAAACCCATAATTAAGGTACCCTGCAGCTGGATTTGCACATACACACCCAATGACATCAGCATCATCAAAAGCACAATAGTATAAAGTGTGAAAGTACCCCACACACACTTGTGTATTCCCAAACACTTTGCACCATCAGTGTAAACAGATGGGGAACTTTTAAAATGAACATGGTAGGGGCTGCCATAGCTTTGATTCATCAGCATGTGTTGGAGACTGAAGGTGGTGTGGAGATGATGCTGACAACCACCTCAGGCACTGGAGGAGGAGAAGAGTGTTCAGACCAAGGGTAACCTACCAGGGGCTAAGTGATCTGGAGATAGTAGCGCGTTACAGGGTGGACAGGGACACCATACAGCAACTTGTTGAGCTGTGCCAGCCATGCCTCAGAGCAAGAAATAACAGAGGGGATCCCATCCCAGTGGACACGAAGGTAATTGTAAGCTTGAGAATACTAGCCACAGGTACCTTCCAAAGGCCAACTGGGGATATCCTGGATGCCATGTTACCACATGCCAATGAGCACATATACTTCCCCCCGAAATGCAAGAGGAGTTGGCCAGCAATATGCGTCTCTTCCACCGTGTGGCAGAATACCCAGAGGTACTGGGTGCAATAGATTGCAAGCACATACACATCAAGTCACCACCCGGTGAGCAGGGTAGGCGTTACATAAACCGCAAGGGATACCCCTCCATCAATTGCCAGGTCATGTGCAATGCCCAGGGCATTATCATGGATGTGTTTGTTGGCAGCCCTGGAAGCTATCATGACTCCCACATCTGGCATGCCTCACAGCTGTATCAGGTATTTGCCGGGGGGGACATCCCATATGGCCATCTGGTGGGCGATGCTTGCTATGCACTTTAACCGTGGATGATGACTCCCATCAGAAATGCACACACACCCATGCAAGAATGTCATAATAAGGCACACGCACAAACAAGAATCATCATAGAGCATGTGTTTGGGATGCTGAAATCATGGTTTCATTGCTTGGACATATCTGGTGGAGCCTTGCAGTACTCTCCAGGCACGTGTGCCCACATCTTCCTAGTATGTGCCATGCTTCACAATATGATCCTGCGGAAACAGCTGCAGCACGGACAGAATGGTGAAGGCCCTCACAGCCCACCACCATTGCCAAGGGCTCCACAGGCACAGAGGTACTCAGACCATGAACACCCTGAGCCTGCCCCAGTAGGCAGATGGAGGCGTGCCCATTATGTCCATGCCTTGGCAAAGAGGGAACATATAGCACACACACTGACAGTGTAGGCACCTATGGACTGACACCCTTCTCCACCTGCACACACAGTAAACATTGATGGCAAACACACAAGACCACCTGTAAATTGTCATGTATAGGTGGTCTACTGTGTGCATCCTACAGAGGCAGCCCTCAACTATTGCACACATAACCGCTATTGGCACAAGGTAAGTCAACACCTGAACAGTAAATTAAGCTATCAGCATGTGCTGATACTGTATGTATAGGTTCATAGGTACATAGGTAGGTATTTGGCTAACTGCCCGAGGCCATTCATATGCCTAGCCAAAATGTGTCATCTGTCGCCACCACATTGATTAACTGACTGTCCTTATGTGGAGCAGAGCCAATTGCAGGATCCCTGGGGTGTACCCACTGTTCCCCATCCAGTCTGCAAGGTGTCCCTGGAGTGTTAGTGAGGGGCTTCATATAATGTAATCAGGGATGTAGTTCCATAGCATGGGGAGTACCTGTGACAGGAATCTGTCACTCCAGCATCTTCCAGTTATGGTTGTGGCAAGGTTTAGCTCATTATAGTGTGTGGCTCACTGTGACATGGATTCCCATAGGTGGAGCATATCCATTAAGCCTGACTTGGACATGGCTTTGTTGGGCAGCAAAGATTATCTCTGAGTAAACGAGATGCCACTGAGTAATGCAAGAGTTCATGCAGTCTGGCAGCATAGGACACATGTCTGAGGCCAGTAATACTCTTGGCGAGGTATGTTCGTGGACCATCCAGCTGTCGGATGCATCTTCTGAGGTACATCCCAAATGGGTTATCATACTCGATGATGGGATTGATGAGGGATGAGTAAAGAGGCGCAATAACCTCAGTATGTCTAGATGCAAACCCTTAAGTAATTAGATGGCCTACATAGATGGATGGCCAAAGTACTTTGGAGATATGATTGTAAAAGAAGAGATCACTATCTAATGTAGTCCCCACATACCCATTACCTTGTCTGTATTAAAGTGGCTGCCACTCATGTGTTAATATGTGGGTGTTTAGTTTTCCCAACATGGAATGACCATGCAGTTTGTGGCCTTTAACTGGAGGCCATGACTGTGACATCCTGTGTTGGTCTATGTGAGGCCACTTGAAGGATGTCTGTGACAGCTGGACTGTCAATTATGGCCCCCAATTCGCAGTAATCACCAAACACTGCTGTCATCCACCAGTGTTTGCCTGTACCTCTGAGAAGTATAAGGCAAACAGTAGGGGTCCCAGGACTGAGTCCTGTGGGACACCAGTTGTGACTGGTTAAGAGTTGGGCCTGGAGGCTGCTAGGCTTACCATGTTGGTTCTGCGTGTAAGCCTGTTGGCAACCCAACCTGTGATGTATGGGTATATGTACTGGCTGGTGACTTTATAAACAATACCTGAGTGGGGAATGGTGTCATAATCCTTAGTGAGGTCCCAGTAGTATGTGTGAACTACCACACCCCACACCTAAAGTCTAGGTGACTGTAAGATGTCAAACAGGTTCAGTAGGCATGATCTGCAATTCATCAAGCAGACCTGGGTTGGTTCAAGTGTCTGGAGGTTCCCAATGTCTCTGTTAATGAGTTCCATGATGATGCACTCCATAGCCTTGCAGACCAGGCTAGTCAGGCTTATAGGGCAATAGTTCCCGGGGTCCGTTGAGGCACCACCTTTGTGGAGTGGGATCACTGTTGCTGTGCGCCACTCTATGGGTATGTAGCCTGTAGAGAGTCTGTATTTGAACAGTGTGTTTAAGTGAGGGGTTAGTTCATTTGGAGCTCATGTAAGACACAGCCTGGGACACTGTCCAGTCCCATTGAGGCTGTATTTGTGGCTTTGGATAGGGCTGTTTTATCCTGTGTGTCAGTGATTGCCGGGGCCATACTTTCTTCTGGTATGGCTAAGGGCCATTTAGGGGTTGAGAGGGGTGTGAAGTTTGCACTGAACATGTCTGCCAAAATGCTGGCAATATCAGTCAGTTCAGTGTATTTTGTGCCAGTCTGCACCAACTCTGAGCAGATCTGAGAGTTCCCACTTAGGTTCTTGACATAGCTAAAGAACACTTTGTGGTTGTCTGTAGGGTCCTTGGGAAATTGTCTTTTGAAGCTAGCCTTGGATGATTTCATGAGGGATTGTAGTTTTTTGCTGATACTGATCAGGGATGTCTGTCCTTCTAGGGATTTCACTCTTATCTGTACTAGTTACCTCCTACTATTGTAGAGCCTGTGTATGGCAGGGGCCCACCAGACCAGTTTCTGTTCTTGGAGGAGTGAGTCTAGGTTAGACTTGGGATAGCATGATCCATGCATTCTTGCAGATGATCATAGAGTGCCTTTGT
Organism: Protopterus annectens; assembly: GCF_019279795.1. Lineage (NCBI taxonomy): Eukaryota > Metazoa > Chordata > Ceratodontiformes > Protopteridae > Protopterus > Protopterus annectens. The sequence goes on from NC_056736.1 coordinate 166,502,664, forward strand.
ATAGGTTTCAGCATCTTGGACAGCATTGTCCATTGGCGTGGGGGCTGTTAACTGTTCCACCTAGGGCATAAGCAAAGTGAAGTCTGCTTTGGAAAAGATTTCCATGGTGGTTTCCTTGTTTGAGGGTGTGGGCGGAATGTGAATATCCAGAGTGATTAGTCTATGGTCTGATCTAACCAGCGAGGGGTTGACATTGGGTGTGAAACACTGGTCGCCCATGTTGGTGATGACCAGGTCCAATATGTTGTTCCCTCTAGTGGGGGTGTAGATCAGTTGTTCTAGGGCATTAGAGTTGAGAAATTCTAGGAAGCGCTGGGCAAAGGAGTTAGTACTCGAGTAGTTCTCCCAGTTAATGTTTGGGTAGTTGACATCACCCAGTATTAGGGTGTTTGGTAGGACTCGCATATTTCCCAGTGTCCCCAGAAATGCAGAATGTGGGTCCTGGGTCATGGTGGGTGATCTGTAGCAAGCTACAATTTGGATTGCAGTGTTGCCCATTGTCACTTGCACTTGGATGATCTCTGATGCATCGTGCTGCTCCACTAACCTGGAGGTGTGAGTATCCTTGATTAATATGGATACACCCCCACCTTTTGTGTTTCAATCTGGGTTCTGTGGCCAAAAGGTGTGGTATGAGTTATAGCCTGGTGGTGCTGGGGTGCTCTCTGGAGCCTTAAACCAGGTGTCTGTTACTGCACAGATATCGATGTTCTCCATACTGAGGAGTGCCCCGAGTGTGTGCAATGTGAGGTTTAGACTTCTGGCATTGAGTAGCGATACCTTCAGTTTCTGGTTACATGTGCTATGTACGGTGGTGGGTTTGTCTTATGAGCCCTGCCTAAAAGTCCACCTTGCCTAATATCCACCTCTCTACAATTGTTTGCAATCAATGTCAGCTGTGCATGTATACATGTTCTGCAAATGTATACTGACCCTTGTTACAGGGCTGTGCCAAATGGCTATGTGCACACCTACATAGAGTGGATATTGACAGTAGAGACACACTGGTTGAATGTGTAGATTTGTGTAGCCTAACCTCTCATTGCCAGACTAACAGCTGCTTGGAAATATGGTGACAGTACTGGTAATGAAACAGGGTGCATATTATCTTTAACTCCAGTGTGACAGCTGCAGTAGGCATGTAAGATGTAGGAAACTGCTGCCCATGTGTAATAGCAGCTTCATAGGTGATGGCATACACTATCTGATTATATCCTGATCATGTTGATAGTGGCAGCAGAGTCTATTGATATCTGACACTGTGTGGGGAGTGGGTGTCTGTGCCCAACAGAGCTCATGGTTCTTCTGGGTATGTGAGTTTATACCCAGACAAGGTTACAGCCCTGTTCACACTTGCATCATCTGTCATCAACTATCAGGATGTGATGTGGCCCTCAGAGGGGGAATGCTACTAAAGGTAGCTACCATGTTCCTGTAATAGCAAGTGTTGCCACGTCCATAACTCAAATATTTACATGTGAGTATCACTGTCTAAAACATCTTCATAAGCAGTAAGTATACTAAATACAGTATATGGTACTTGTAGTACTGAATGCTCATACAGGCATGTCCACTACTCAGCTACTGGTGTTTACTAATGCCAGCTTTGTGTATTTGGCCATCCTGGGGGAATGCAATCTCTATGCCATGTACACTGCGAAACCCACCTAACACCGCACCCCACACATTGTCTGGGATGCAGCTACAGGGGTGATCTTGGAGGCAGTCCATACTACACCCATGACTGGACTCGACAGTCAAGAGATGTAGGTTAACACATGCATCTCATCACCACAACCAACACATACCCTTACCAGAACACAGTAAGGACACACACACATTCCTCCAGATATCATACACATCCACAGAGGCCTCTAAGTATCTGGCCAAGCAAGAGGCCTCCCAAGTTGGAATAGACAGACAACAGAATACAAAGACTGTAGGACATAGTTCGCATAATTGTGTCACACCTCAGAACATGTGGCCGGAAACATGACCAACAGTTCTCATTTGTGAACGCAAACCCTAGCACTATGTTACACACCAAGCTATATGAGGGCAAATATACTGTCAACTGCCTGTCTGCCATGATTAGCCACAAACCCATATACTAGACCACCTTTAGAACTATACACATGCCACTGGCATATGCTATGTTGTTGTGCAGAACCTATGATGCAGTAGTCTGGACTGCATGGAAACATATGTAGGAACTTTCAGGTCATGTAGCCCATGCGGGTATGTCCCAAGGCCTGGGTAGCATTCTGCCAGTGGCCAGAATTTATTTATTTATTTTATTTATTTGCAGTTGGTTTACCAGGATAGTCCATTGGGCCAAAAAGAACCCATTTTCAATGGAGTCCTGGGGAGAAAAGCTCCAAAACAAAGATTACAAAAAGATTACATTAGTTTACAATTTCAATCATTTGTAGATTAGAGACAAATCTTTAACAATGGTAACAAAAAGATTACAGCAGTTTAAAATTTCAGTCATTTGTGGGTTACAGAAAAAACAAAACAAAGGTTAAGCAGTTACAGTGATAAGTTATGGGTTTTATTTTGTAGGAAAACTAAGATATGAGCAGATGAAATAAAGATTCTTAGGTTAAGTTCTGTATAGGAGCAAGCATTGCTGTTGTGTAAATATATAGTTCCTTGAGTGGAATTGTAGGGATTGTCAAATGATAAGATGTTGTTACAGTTGGCTAAATTGGTGTCTAGTAATATATGATATAGTTGTTTGTAGGAGGTGGGGAATAGGCTATGAGGGGTGGGTACAGGAGCATTCCCATGAGGATGTTAAATGTGAGTGCAGTGATTTTTTAAAGGCAAGGAGGTTGGTGGTGATACGGATAGAGGGAGGAAGTGAGTTCCATATGCGTGCCAGGGCATAGGATAGGAGGTTTTGTCCTGGAGAGTGAAGGGGTTTATACAGCTCTATTAGGTTTTGGTTATTAGATCTTAGGAGTCTTTGTGGCATGTGCATTTTAAAGGTAGAGTTGAGAGAGGGACAGAGGGAGGGTTGAAAAATTAGTTTGTGAGCAAAAGTGAGCTGAGTATATGAGAGATAGTGAGGAAGCTCTAGCCAATTGAGTTTGTGCAGAGATGTACAGTGATGGGTAGATGATTTGTGGCTGGTGGCAAATTTGGCAATCTTATTATAACAGGAGGACAGTTTAGTTTTGAGAGATGATTGTAGGTTTGTTAGGAGAGGGGCACCATACAGGAGAGAGGGGATGAGAAATGTAGTAGCAAGAGTGATCTTTGTAGATGTAGTGAGGAATTGATTGTTACAGTACAGCATGCCGAGTTTTTGGTGTTTTTTTTATGTTTAGTAGTAGGTGGCTTTTGAATTTAAGCTGGTCATCAATCTGGACTCCTAGTAGTTTGGTTTCAGATACTAGTTCGAGAGGTGTATTATTCTGGCTAGTGATGGAGAATAGTGTACTATCAAAGGTTGTGGTTTTTGAGGGGGTAAATACCATAAGTTTGGTTTTTGATGCATTGAGTGCTAGATGATTGTCCTTCATCCACTGTTCTGTGGTAGAGAAGGCATCTTGAGTTAGATGTAAAAGAGTGGGGATGGATCTGGCTGCACAGATAATTGTAGAATCATCTGCATATTGAATAAGTTTAGCATGGGGAATTGAATGGAAAAAATTGTTTATGAATATATTGAAAGGAGAGGGCCCAAGATGGATCCTTGGGGACACCAGTGGGTGTGTTAAGGAAAGTGGAGATTGCTTTTTCCACTTGACAGCTTGTTGTCTGTTAGAGAGATAGCTGATGAACCAATTGAGAGAGGAAGGGATAGGTTTAGTTTAGATAGTTTAGTAAGGAGAAGGTTGTGAGAGATAGTATCAAAGGCCTTAGACAGGTCAAGAAAGAGGGTAGATACAGTGGAGCCAGAATCTCTGTCTTTATTTACAGTTTCCAGGAAGGAAAGGAGGGCAGTCATGGTACTGTGACCTGGTCTGAATCTGTGTTGTGTGGAAGTTAGTAAGTTATTATCTAAGAGATAGGGAAGGAGTTGAAGATGGATACATTTCTCTAGGAGTTTTGATATAGGAGAGAAGATGGCGATGGGACGAAAGTTAGTAATATTGTTATTATTGCCTCCTTTGTGCAGGGGAATGATGAAAGCCCTTTTCCAGAGTTTGGGTACAAGACCTTCTTGGATAGAGCGATTGATTAGGATGCTGATGGGGAAGGCAATGGCTTCGGCAGCTATGCTGAGGAAGGATGATGGAATGTTATCGGGGGCACTGGAGCATGGTTTTAGCTTTTGAAGGAGTTTTCTTATGGTAGAAGTAGGAATAGGTTTTAGGGAGAATGATGGGAGTTGGGAGGCTAGAGATGAATGGGGTGATGATAGGGAAGATGCAGAAGTAGGGGGTGAGGTGTTATTAGAGAAGGATGAGGTTAGCTTGGAAATAGAGTCTATAAAAAATGAATTGAATTGGGTAGCCAGATCTATATCTTGTGCATTTGGGTCTGGGCTTGGGTTTTCTGTTGAGCCAGGTTTTAGGAGGGTAGTGATGCCTTTCCAGAATTTTTGTGGATTGGTTTTGTGGTTGTTTTGGAGTAAGGAGAAATAATTTTGTTTATCAATTGTGATAAGCTTTTTAACTCTATTGCGAAGTGTTTTGAATTCATTAAGGGTGGTGGGAGTTTTGTTTCTTTGGTAACGCGACCATGTTTTGTCTCTGAGTCGCATAGCGGTTTTTGTGTTTTTTGTTAGCCAGGGGGTGGTTTTGTTACTTATTCTTTTGGTTTTTATGGGGGCAAAACTATCCAGCAGTTTTAGGAAAGTTGTATTGAAGTGTTGAAGTGTTCAACAGCATTATCTAGGGGTAGAGTTTTTAGGGGGTTCCAGTTTATTGATTTTAGGGAGTCAGAGAAGGCTGTTGGGTTGAATTTTTTTAGATAGCGAGTGCTGATGTAATTATGGGTTACTTATAATGGAGATGGAAGACGTCTGGTGTAAATGGGAAGGTGGTCACTGAGGAAATTAGGAAGAGTTCAACTATCATTGTAGTTGTGAGGGTGAGAGACTAAGATCCAGTCTAGGTAGAATGATGCAGCAGTACAGAGACAAGGATTGTATTCCACAATCGTGACATTTACCGGTGTAATTCAAAAAGTATCCAGCATCTCTCTGCCTGGGATAACATGGTTGATAGACCATGATGCTATGCCAGACAGGGTCTGCACCTGTCACCCATATGAATCTGGATACTGGCAATGGCCCATGCATCCCCTATAGTGCCCTCATCATGCCAGGTTCAAGTGAAAGTCCACTGGTGTAACAGGGACAGCCAAGAAATAAACTGTGGGTCTTGCTACTCAATGATACAAATCAGGTACTCAATATGGACTCACTTACGGCAATCTGAAACATAGAGAACATATCTGTGCAGTGATTGAGATATGGTTCAATGCTTTGGAGAGCATCCCTGCATGACCATGTTATAACACACGTCTCACCTCTTGGCCAACATCCTTTATTGGAACACATGGGCCACAGGTGTGTCCAACTTCCTGAGGGATATGTACACCCCCACGCAAGTTGCACTTGCACAACATGAGATGCATTATGCTGAGCAACTACCTTTGTGCCAAAGTGTAATCCAAATTGCACCTTGTGACAGATCATTCACCATGCCTCAGAAATCCCAGCTGTCATTGCGCTGTAATGGGGAATACCAGTTGTGAGACAAGACACCATAATCATGGCCACTCAGCTATCCCGTTATGATGAGGGTAACCGGGAAGACTCATCATGTACCATCACATGTGCTCAATGCATGTTGGATGTCATCAACACCAATGACCTGGATCACCATAGTCACACCAACAGGGCTAACAGTATGCCACACATGGTCAGTCTTCAAAGCCAATGTTATGCTCCTTAAGAGTGAAGTGGTGACTGTCATGGCACCCATGCAGATGTACAATGCATGTGCAAATGTTGGGTCCTACACAAATGCACTTTAGGCACTCACATATGTGCAGTGATTGTGCCATTGAAACAGAAACAGGATTCAAACAAACACAACCATGAAGGCAAACCGGTGGTACCCTGCCTTAAACTGTACCACAGAAGGTAGTAACTGTTGCAAGGGTCAATACACATGAGTGGAATTTGATCCATGGTCAGCCTCAGTAAGATGCAGATACACCATATAATGCCACGCAACGCTACTGTGAAACTACTCATCCACATATTATCAGGCCAAACACAGAGGATTCCATAGCTGTGTCATGAAAAATAATGGCAACAACAAGACCTGCTGTGCTTCACAGCACTATGGCATGAGAGGTACTGCACCTACAGAAATAGCACCTGTTCAGCCAGATAGGGTCAAAACAATCTGCTCCCCACATAAACATCTCGTACAATCATAGCTTCATGTCAGGCTGTGTACACACTCAATGATGCACAGCAACAGTCATCTGTTAATGCTGTCAATATCCGTGGGACCCTGGTATGTGTACAGCTGACCTGGTTATAAACAGTGGTATCATTGCATTGCATAACATATAATGTAACTGTGTCAGTTCATGGGTACTCTGCACAATTGTTGTAGGACTAGGTACAGTCCACCAGTCAAAGGTTACTTGGTGTTGTTCCATTACATGTCATACCACATGTATGGATGTGTGTTGGTGGTCTGAGAACATGGTGGTGTCTGAGGATTACATCCTAGAATGCAGCTTTTGACACTGTGACCTGCACCTGGCTCATCTGTGATGATATATGTTGGAGTACTGGTCTGTACATGTGAGTAGCCTTTATGAATGTGGGGACACCACCACCTGGAGTGGTCTGTACCAGTGTTATGGCCCACATGTCTGGTTCTGAGTTATATGGTGGTAGTGATATTGTGCACAACAGAGCTGTCAGTCAGGTGTTCCTCACTGCACAGATGTCAGTATTCCCCATTGTAGGTTCAACAGTGAGCAGCTGTGATTATGACAGCAACACTTCTAGCACTGGCTAGCATAAGCATACAATGCAATTGTCTTCTAGGTGACAGGGTGTTAGCCTGTGTTTAGGTCATTTGCCTTGGAATGGCACTATATGGGCAAATGCGAACGAGGTATTATCAACACTCCCTTGAATCATGGATGCATGTGATCTGTGACAAAGGCTTAGCTTCTGTCAGTCATGTCATCCCAGATTGACAGACACTGGGCAGCCTTGTAATTACAGCAGGACATTGGCTCATTGTGCTGGTTAAGCAGTTGCCATTCTTAGCATGAAATCACTGCGAGTGGTAGTATTGTGCTTGTTCTAGACTGATACATCTAAGGTGTCGGACAGCAGCAGGTGTTGTGTAGAAGACCAGTGTCAGATACATGTTGTGCAGCGTTCCTGCTAACAATGACAACTACTAACACCGGAGACCATTACAACATGTTCTGTACGTCTAACTGTATGAGCATGGCCACTGTGGCCTTCCGTGTTTAGAATCAGAGTGCATCCTAAACAGTCCTGTGCTACTAAGTGTGTGAGCATGCCCACTGACACCTTGTGTATGTTATGTGCTACTATGTATATGAGCATGGCAATTGTAACCCTGTATAGTGATAGTAGTCATCCATTCCACAGAAGGTCATACTCCTGTTTGGGATGGACTCCTACGTTAAACACACAGGTTCACAGCTATGTACATCGTAACTGTCAGCATCCATGTTGATGTCCACAATCCTAAAAGGTCATGATGACTGCCTTGGAATGTGTAATCTCTGTGGCACAACTCGCAACTGCGTAGTACTGTAATAGTGATCTGTAGATAGGCAGGTGTTCTGATCCCATCACTGGTGTGTGTGTGTGTGTGTGTGTGTGTGTGTGTGTGTGTGTGTGTGTGTGTGTGTGTGTGTGTGTGTGTCTGCCTGCCGGTGGACAGAACAATGCCTTTTAGAGTACTCACACTCCGTACGATTCCTATACTCAACTTTGGCAAGGCTGATGATGTCACCCACCTAGGAATACTTCTTTGGGATTGTTATGATCCAATAATCTTAATAGAGCGCTCTGTAACTGTGTAATGCTGTAGTGTGATAAAGTAGTTACGTCAGTGTTCTAATCCCAGATGTGCAGAGAGTGTGTGTGTGTGTCTGTCTGCCGGTGGACAGAACAATGCTTTTTAGGGTATTCACACTCTGTAAGATTCCTATACTCAACTTTGGCAAAGTTGATGATGTCACCCACCTAGGAATACTCCTCTGGGATTGCTGTGATCCAATAATCTTGATAGCGCATCCTGTAACTGCGTAATGCTGTAGTGTGATAAAGTAGTTACGTCAGTGTTCTAATCCCAGATGTGCAGAGAGTGTGTGTGTGTCTGTCTGCCGATGGACAGAACAATGCTTTTTAGAGTACTCATATTCTGTATGATTCCTATACTCAACTTTGGCAAGGCTGATGATGTCTCCCACCTAGGGATGCTCCTCTGGGATTGCTGTGATCCAATAATCTCGATAGCGCATCCTGTAACTGAGTAATGCTGTAGTATGATAAAGTAGTTACGTCAGTGTTCTAATCCCAGATGTGCAGAGAGTGTGTGTGTGTCTGTCTGCCGGTGGACAGAACAATGCTTTTTAGAGTATTCACACTCTGTAAGATTCCTATACTCAACTTTGGCAAAGCTGATGATGTCACCCACCTAGGAATACTCCTCTGGGATCGCTGCGATCCAGTAATCTTGATAGCACGTTCTGTAACTGCATAATGCTGTAGTGTGATAAAGTAGTTAGGTTGGTGTTCTAATCCCAGACATGCTGAGTGTTTGTGTGTGTGTGTCCATCTGCTGGTGGACAGAACAGTGCTTTTTAGAGTACTCACACTCCGTATGATTCCTATACTCAACTTTGGCTAGGCTGATGATGTCTCCCACCTAGGAATACTCCTCTGGGACTACTGTGATCCAATAATCTCGATAACGCATCCTGTAACTGCATAATGCTATAGTGTGATAAAGTAGTTGGGTCAGTGTTCTAATCCCAGATGTGCAGAGTGTGACTGTGTGTATGTGTCCATCTGCTGGTGGACAGAACAATGCTTTTTAGAATACTCACACTCCGTACGATTCGTATCCTCAACTTTGGCAAGGCTGATGATGTCACCCACCTAGGAATACTCCTCTGGGATTGCTGTGACCTAGTAATCTCGATAGCGCATTCTGTAACTGCGTAATGCTGTAGTGTGATAAAGTAGTCAGATAGTTGTTCTATTCCAAGGCATAGCAGGTGTATGTGTTTGTCAGTCATATCCTATGTGTTGGTGGCTGTGAGTGGCTAGCCATTGGATGTGTTGAGGAGCGTGTTTTTGTTTCCCTATATAGTGGCCATAAATGTCACAATCAGCCAAGAGCCTGGGTTGGCAAGACATACCCATACATTTGGCAATAGGCCTGGTGAGTAATGTCAGCAACCCTAATATTACCCTGAATACAGTCTGAACCCGTGTGTCACACTGAAACACACTTGCCTTGGGATTAACACCAGTACATAATACAGGAGTTGCTGGTGGTTTCCTTTTCATTCTTGTCTAATGCTTTGGTGTCACAAAGTTTGTTCTTGAGATATATATACTATATCTATGTATGTGTATATACATATATATGTATACATATATATATATATATATATATATATATATATATATATATATATATATATAGACATTAACACAAATACATCTACGTGATGGAATACATGTCCTATACTGTTGAATGCCTGTGTTGGATGATATGTACGTGATAACATCCAATGTATGTATATCTGCCATGGCTTAGTGGTAAAGCACATCGTCTGCGGTGTTCAGGGTCCGGGTTTCCAGCCTTGTAGAGGCTGTTTGTTACTGGTCAGAACAAGGGCCGTTGAATAGGGTGTGAGTAAAGCACTTTTAAGCAGTTGTGTGTGGGTTTGCGCGACGGTAAGCAGTGGTTAGTTTTTGGGAGGCTCAGTATGGGTCATGTAACTATGCATTAGCAGGCAATCCTATGCAAATGAGGTAAGGGATAGTGAATCCCGGTTATCCCTAGGGTGTGAGGCAGGTCCCAAGAGTGTATGTGTATAGATATCCGGGTGCAGGACTCGGATATAGGTGACATCATGTGGGGGTGTCAGGCATACTGTATGTGGACTGGAGCCCTGTGGCTCGGGATTGCTCTTAGCTTAGCACGGCTAAGCTAGAGGTGTGTCTATATGTGCCTAGTTCAATTGGGATGGACAACAGCAGTAGGAGAGTAATCAAGGTGAACTAGCTGAGCTGACAGGTGATATGTATCAGAATCAGCCGATTACAGGGGCAGCAGACCAGCCCAGCCCAGAATACTTCTATAAACTAAGCAAACACCTTCCCCTCTGGTTTTTCCACACTCTACACCACCGGTGTATACATGAGGGGAAATTTTAACAAACAAACCTACGAAATGAGAAGGACTGCAGCAGGCAACATAGACCAACATGTGCAAGATGCTGAGGGTGGTGAAGATGTGAATGCTGCCGAACAAACCTCAGTGAGGAGACAGAGAAGAGTGCACAGACTCAGGGTAACCTACCAGGTCTACATGAGCTGGAGATAGCAGAGCGCTATAGGGTGAACAAAGACCTCCTACAGCAGATTGATGAGCTGTGCCAGCCACACCTGACACATCAAACAGGCCAAGGGGAACCCATTCCAGTGGATACCAAGGCATGTGTAGGTCTAGGTATGCTAGCCACAGGTACCTCCCAAAGCACAACTGAGGATATCATGGGAATCTCACAGGCATCAGCATCCAGAGTATTCCACCAGTTCCTGGATGCCATGTCAGCACATACCAGTGAGCACGTATATTTGCTCAACACATGTGAGGTGTTGACCATCAATATGCGTGTCTAACACCAAATAGCAGACTACCCTGGGTAGTGGTTGCAATAGCCTGCATGCACTTATGCATCAAAGCACCACCCGGTGAGCAGGGTAGGGCCTACATCAACCGCAGGGGCATCCCCTCCATCAACTCCCAGGTTGTATGTGATGCCCAGGACATTATAATGAATGTGTGTGCTGGCTGCCCTGGAAGCTATGACAATTCAGAAATATGGCATCTGACACAGCTATACCACAGCTTTGCCAATATGGACATCCCCTACGGTCACCTAGTGGGGGATGCTAGGTACCCACTGTAGCCGTGGCTGATGACACCCGTCAGAAATGCACACATGCCTGAACAACAACGCCATAATGAGGCACATGCACAGGCCAGACATATAATAGAGCATGTGTTTGGGATGCTCAGGTCATGGTTCCGGTGTCTGGACACATCCAGTGGAGCCTTGCAGTATTCACCAGCTACATGCACCCAGATTTTTATGGTATGTGCTATGCTACACAATATGATCCTGCAGAAACAGCTGCAGCAGGAACAGAATGGGGCAGGGCCACACAGACCCCACAGATGCCAAGGCCTGTACAGGCACAGAGTGACTCAGAGGAGGAGCAACCTGAACCTGACCCAGTAGGCGGAAGGAAGAGTGCCCAGTATGACCTGGCCTTGGCAAAGAGGCAAACCATATGCACTGACACAGTAGGGATCCAGGGAATGTCACCCTCTCTGACTTGCACAAACAGTAAAAGGGATGCCAAACATGACACTACCTGTGCTCAGCCATGTATAGGGAGTGTACTATGTGCATCCAGCATAGGCAGCCCTCCAGCAAAATCTTCAAGTCTGGCACACCCTCAAGGTAAGTCAATCAACCTACCAATTGCCAAATGTAGTAGAATGTGTTGGTACCTGTAGCTATGATATGGATGTGAGCATGCAAGGGAATTGGGTGGCCGAATGTTAAGGCAGCAGACATAGACACCCATAGTGGCACCATGACATCTGTAACACATACTAGAGTCACCATAGTAGCTAGTACTACACAGGGTGACAAAACCCACTGCAGGTAATGGGCTGAGCATCATGTGTGTCTATAAGACCCACACAAGTTTCAACCAGCTGGACAGGTGTAGACCGACACAAACAAATGCTGTAGTATGGCCTCTGAATGTGCCCTATGGGTAACCCCTCCCACAGACCCACACAGACAGACTACAGTAGGCCAAGCAGTTGGATGTAGGTTGTGAAGGTATCTGACCCGACACTTGCAGCAGCTGGAGAGGCCACAAAAGTTCCTCACCAAAAGGATAAAGGGTCTCAAACATCTGTCCTATGCTGCCCGACTGAAAGAACTCCAGCTCTATTCAGTCGCTTACCGCTTGCTCAGAGGTGACCTTTGCCTAACATACAAGGCCATGTCAAACCCAGATTTGATGAATATGCTTCACCTCAAAAAATCTAGATCCGTCAGAGCCACAAGGGCGGGAGACTTAAACCTCGACACGGCTATTAATAGGATGCGCTGGAGGGATAGATTCATCACCCAAAGACTCCCTATGCTGTGGAATAAAATCCCGGTATATGTGAGGCAGAGCACCTCGCTGGCCTTGTTCAAGAGAAATCTTGACCAATGGATGGGAGATCGCAGATATACCCCAGGGATTACCTCAGTGTCACTGCTCAACAGAGGCACAGCAAAATAATGGGTATAGTTCCCCATACTAAAGGGGTGGTGTAAGCCACAAAACTATGGGCTAGGCTTGTAAATGCCCTCGGGCAGATAGCCTAGTATGAACCTATGAACCTATGAACCTATGTGAAGGCTAGGAAGTCAGAAACTAATATGTTAGTAATTAAAGCTAAGATCTGTAGTACACTGGTATGCCTCTAGCCAGCACAATGTGTAAGACTACACACTGAAATGGAGTGCCTGTCATACCAGTACAGTACTAGTAAATGTGTACAAGTGTCAAGTGTGCCCCACATCCAACGTACACTTATAGCAACAGTCAGGTGTGCCCCCCGCTCCTGTGTAGGAATGTAGATACTGTCAGATTCCCCCCCCCGCTATGTATTAATGTAGCAATAGTCAATGCCACATGACTGATGGATACCCTGCAGACACAACAGGCCACCTGTCGGTGTACAACACAACGGTCAGCACCACAGTACAGACTACCTGGACATGTAACACATGCGATACAGATGGCCATACTGGGCATGCTCACACACTTGAAGGTCTGAAGGCAATGTCTGTCGACAACATACTGAATGGTCATACTGGGCATGCTCTCACACTTAAACACATGAAGGCCATGTCTGCAAACACCAGTAGTCTGGACATATCTGGCGGTCGCAGTTCTTAGTGCAGACACATGTCAGTATGCACCACACCTGCCTTGCACATACAGTAGATAGGAATACAGGCATGTATGTAAGGACAACACACTATAATACGTCAACGGTAGATGGAGATAGATGTGTAGAAGAGGGTGACCATGACAAGGAGCCATCCGTGCCTGTCCCATCCAGCACACAGCCAAAGGGCCCCAAATACATGAGGTGCAGATGTCATTCACTGCAGATACTAACCACCTGTATCTGTCAGCATGTCAGACTATGTGGTGCACGTGCCAGCTGTGCAACATGACTGTAAAGAGAAGCAGTCATCTAGTAGCTGTATACATGTACCTGTGACATATGGCCCAGTGTGCGCTTGCATGTGGCATGCCAACCCCTACATGACTGAGTTATGGCCCATACACACACTGCCCTCCCCATAGCAGTATTATGACAAGCATGCTGAAGTCATCCATTGTGAAATACACCTTTGAGAGAACTGTAGCTCAGTAATCTCCATGGTGCATCCCATAACTGCATACTTCTGTAGTGTTATACTAGTTAGGTAGTAGTTCTAACTGCAGACTTGCCAGTTGTGTGTGTGAATGTGTGTGCATCTGTCTGTCTCAGACTGTGTAGACAGAAATGGTTTATAGGGTACCCACAGTCCGTACAAATCATATACTCACCTTTGGCAATCCTGCTGATGTCACTCACCTAGAAATACACCTCTGGGAACGTCGTAGACCAGTAGTCTCTGTTGTGTGTTTTGTAACTGCTTATTGCTGTAGTGTGATAGAGTGGTTACGCCAGTGTCATAATCCCAGACTTGCCAACTGTATGTGTGTGTGTGTGTGTGTGTGTGTGTGTGTGTGTGTGTGTGTGTGTGTGTGTGTGTGTGTGTGTCCGTCTGCCTGAGGACAACCAATGCTGAGTACTCATACTCCGCACAAGTCATATACTCACCTTTGGCAATCCTGCTGATGTCACACACCTAGAAATATCCCCTGCTGTAACCCGGTATTCTCTGTAGCACGTGCTGTAAATGCATATTGCTGCAGTGTGGTACACTAGGTAGGTAGGGGTTCGAATCCAGAACATGGCAGGTGTGTGTATTTGACTGTCAGAGCCTGTGTGGGGGTGGCTGTGAGTGTCTAATCACTGAACATGTTGGGGAGCAGATCTTGTAGTTTTCATATATGGTGTCCGTCTTATGACACAATGCCCACCTCACGAGGCATACAGATGTCAGTCAGCAATGGGACTGTGTTGGCAAGCCATACTGCTACATCTGGCAAAAGGCCTGGTGAACAAAGTATGCAACCCAACTAGTACCCGGTATATGTCCTCAACCCATGTGTTATACACAAACACACTTGCCTAGGATATCCTGCTATGTTGCTAGTATCATGCACATTGATGACAGATAGTAGGTATGGTGTGATTGCAGTGGGCTGCAGAGGACATGGCACCCTGTACAGCGGCACAATAGGCACATAATTGTGGACAATGTGCCTTCACTATGTTCCCCACTGGATGCCTGCAACATATGTGGTGCCATCAAATGTGATCCACAGAGGCCATACAATGCCGTACACATTTGCCCTGTATGGACTGATACCACTGACACCAGGGAATACTTGTATCATGTTATCAATGCAGGTGAAGGGTCGACCTGCTGACTATAAGCAGGTTTTGCCACACCAGGCCAGTATTGGCATATCAGAGGATAGTCTGTGTACACAACATGTGCCTGCCATACCAGGTACACCTGCACATGTCACTGTACAGTAGTGTGGGACATGCACATCCCAGGCAATGTCCATGTCAAGGACTATCAAACACAGACATAGCATGCATTGCAAAGCTATGGCCATACACAATGGTAACCAGGATGTCAGGGCAGTTCATGCAGTACCCATCTGTGTGAGACATTGCAGACACTGCACCCCTGTATCACACTGCACAACATTGTCAGGTGGCGTGATGCCAAGGATTACCCCTCACCCAGCCTTGTACAGCCATCTTGCATAGCCAACCACTGCACACCCATGAAGCAATGCATACATGCATGTCAGTACTGGCACCTTGTGTCTGCGTGTGGGTTATGTTGCTCCCAACCACAGTCACTCCCAGTATAACCCCCATTGGCATACCAACAGATGTCAAACACATTCACATGCCCTAGCCCATAGAACCTCCAGATATCCAATGTGGTGCATGTAATACCTGTGCATTACTGCAGTGTGGCAAACTAAGTAGTTAGGGAGTGTATTTGTGGCCCTGGCAAAGAGTGTCAATGCGAGTCCATTAGAGAGTGTGGTTGTGGTGACAATGGCATCCATTCACGTGGACAGCCATGTGTGCTACACCTAATGTATGTCTACTATATCTCTGTTGCACATGTCTCTCACCAACACACATATATGTTCTTACAGCACAGCGACATGTCAGCTTTGTGGCACATGTAGTAACTACATGCACTTGTAATAGTAATGATTAGTCAGTCAGGGGTTTGACCCCTGTACTGGTAGGTGTGTGACAGACGATGCTTAGGGTTTAGTCTTCAAGCCCTTCTCTGATGTACATTGTCTGTCCCTCCCACACACTCTCTGGTGGATGTGGAGGTGCACACCTTTTCAGCAGCAGCATGTGTATTGTAAGTGATGGACATAATGAGGTGATGGCCTCTGCACCTATTGCAGTCCTCCTCTAGCTAATTGCATGTAGAACAGCTGTGATGATGTTCCCATAGCCATTCGCATGATAAACACAGTACAATATCTAGGAACATCATGTTGGTGTTTGGCCATGACAGTCGCTGTGAGTGGTACCTGGATGTGGTGTTTGGAAATGACATCACAGATGATATCTGGATGTTCCTCAAACATCATACACAGTGGGAAATAGCCTAAAGACAGGAGGGTGATGTGACAGACATGACTACAGCATGTAAGTGTAGCTATGCTTCATTGAGACTACTGCCCATTTAACATGTGTGTGGTAATGGCTATTCTGCATGTTTTATAACAGACATGACAGTGCTCTGTTTGTGAAGGACCCCCATCTGTAGGGCCATCTCTGGACTGGTCATTGTGTGGAACCATTTGTTTCCTGTGTTACACACTGAACACACATCTGTGCACAGCAGGAGCATAGTGTGAGGATTGCTGCAAGTACATGGTGATAGGGATGTGTTACTGCCATCGCATCCCTGACTGGACATATGTCACATGAAACAGTGGCATGAAAAACACTGTCTGGGGTTCTCAGTGGCAAGCCAATAATGGGCCACTGTTCATAGCTGCAGTCACACGTCTTCTACACTTTGTACAGATGTCATGCGGTATATATACGTGTTGTGCTCCCTCTGCAAATGTATACCATCTGTTGTTTTGGGTTGATGGTCATATCTACGTATACTGTTGTAAGTAATCCTGAATGCTGTTGTCTATTACTAAACCATATCTGTGTTTAAACTGCAACACCATAGGCTGTATGGGTTTGGTGTTCCCGGCAGAACCTCCTGTCACACTTCAGCTGACCATGGCACTGGGCACCAGCATATCTGGGGCCCAGCCTTGGACCTCAACCTCTGTTGGCTCTGCATCACCTTCTGGTGGTACCACCACTGAGGATGTGGCCTGTTCCCCCCTGGGAGCAGGGCCAGACAGAAGCATGTCCGCTGTGGTGTGGTCCCGGACGTGGTTCGTTGGGGGCTCAATAAGGGCTCCGAGGCCAGATACGCAAGCTCAAGGGCAGAGTGTCACATTTACAGGGTGAGGTCATCCCTCCTGGACAGCCCCCAGCACTACCTCCTTTGCAGCTGATTTGGTGCAGTGGTAGCTGCCCATGGCTGGGGACCTCTGTCCCACTGTTCCCATGGGCTTGTGAAAGCCAAACACCCCTCCCCATCCGAGGTGTATCCCCCCACATGTGTTATATACCAACCCTGTATGCTGCCTTGTGTGTGATCCTACCCTACCTATCCTCCACGGGCATACCTACTTTCCTTCCCCCACATCCCACTCTCACCCTACAGAAAGATAAGGCCAATCGGTTCTAGGACAACATTTGCTCCATACATAGCTGTCCATTTCACACATGTACCCACGGGACACATGTAACCCTTGTAATATGCATCACAACATACTCCTGCTATCCTCACCCCTGTCCATCAGGCACACAATCCTGGTATGCACATCACTCCTAAATGTTCCAGGTACACATGATGCGGACGACCCCATTGTACACACAACATTACCAATCCCTCTGTGGTTACCCCATTTACCTTTATCATGATGATGATGTTGCACACAGCAACGTGCAAGAGTACTGTTCTCACATAATGATTGGACAGGTACTGTTGTGTTAATGGACATTACATGCACAGAGTGATGTATACGGCCAATGTACAACTGTTTGCATGTATGACTGACACATGTCTGTCTGAGGGAGTCTTGCTATTACATAGGACAACACCACTACATAATACAGGCGTCGCTGGTGTTTCCCTTTTCATTCATTTGTAATGCTTTGTTGTCACATGGTATATTCCTGATATATCTCTATATATGTATGTACCTATATGCTGGACATAAACACTCACACATACATCTACATGATGGAATACATTCCTATACTAAAGAATGAAGGTTTCCTTAAGCAGAATAATTACGCTGCAGCTCGAACAAGATAGATTTATTGTTTAAAATGCACAGATATTCCACAAATAAAAACCAGAGAATTATATCAGATGGTTAAGCGCTTTCATCTGTTTCCACACAGACTTCATCAGAACCAATTGTTATTGCTTTACCATAGTTTAAATACCCAGTTTTGGCGCCAAAAAAATTAATTAACTAATTAACTTCTTAAAGATGCATTCTAGTACATAAATGCTTATGCCTTCTAAAATTAACTATCTGCACCACGAATACTAAATATAACCTGATAATGTCTACATAATAGCTATAGATAAATGTATATTAAAAATATATTATATATTTTAAAAATAGACTAAGTTAAAATACATTATACACATGGATGATACATGCTAATAAATATTAAATATTAATAGATTAATAAAATAAAATGCATTATAAAGTGCTAAGACACATAATGTATATAAATGTATTATAAATATGGAATTCCCAATGATGTGCATACAATTTAACATAGCAATTAATTATGACTAACCATAATAATAAAGAAAAAACAAATATAAAAATTTAAAATAAATATAAAACACAGTTATGTTGCATTGAAATTACATTTGAAAATGCAAAATGTATAGTTTATTCCAAAATTAGGAAAGGTTTCAAGCAGATACTATCATTTATGCCTGGAAATCTTGTGGCATCAGTAAATATCTGCCACTTGCTTTCCAGTAATGCTAAGTAAACTTTCCAGTTACCTCCTCTTCGCACGGTCAATGTGTTCAATAATGGAAAACTTAAATGTGTGATCCTGTCCTCTGCTGTGTATGTGTTTATATAAGGCATTCTTCATATCATTTTTCTGTATCTTATAATAATGCTCGTATATACGTTTTTTGAACTTCCTCTCGGTCTTTCCTATATAAAATGCTGGGCAGGCTACATGAGTGGCAAGATAAACTACATGTTGTGTATTACAATTTCCTGCCCTGCATTTTATATATGTCTTGTGGATGTTCTCTAACTTAATGCTTACTGATTCATGTATATATCTACATTGACTACATGAACCACATTTGAAGTTCCTTAATAGTATTCTTGCATTTCTCGATGTATGATGCCCTCTCTAACAATTTTTTAATATTTGGAGCAGTTTTAAATACACATTTTGGTTATTTGCCCAAAACCATGGCTACACTTTCAGTAATTGTTATCATATCCCAATGTCTATTCAATATATCCTTTATATGATTTGCAAAAGGTGTGTACATGATCACACACACTCTATTAAATGCTACTGGGGACTCCCTCACATCTTTTCCTTTAACGCAAATGTATGATGTACCTAAAAGAGGTAAAAACTTTATGCCCCATTGTCGTTTAACATATCCAACTACATCATTTAACATAGTGTTGGGATAACCCCTGCTACTAAACATATTAAATATTGTTTGTAATTCTTTTCCATTATATCTTTACTTGATGACATACGTGCTGCTCCACCACACTGTCCTTTCACCACATTTTAAAATATATGGTGGATGACTGCTACTATATTCTATATAATCATTAGAAAATGTATTTTTCCTATATATTTTGGATTCAAAACCATACCTTGTATGACTTATGTATGTATCTAAATATGCTATTCCATTTTTGTTAATATTGTATGTAAATTTCAAAAAATCAGTCGTGTCATTTATATATTTAATAAAAGAAATTATTTCATCATGCGTACCAGTCCATAAAATAAAAAGGTCATCTAAAAATCTAACATATAAAGCTATGTGGTGGAAAAATTTACTTTGAAACACATATTTTGACTCCCATTCTGCCATTACAAGATTTGCAAAGATGGGGGCACAAGAGGTGCCCATAGCTACCCCTCTACTTTGCTTAAAAAACTCCCCTTGAAATTGAATATAATTGTGGTCTAAAACTAAACTCATCATGTCCACAATTAAACTAATTTTCTCCCATGACATTTTTGAATACGCCCTCAAACTATTGCTAAAAAATTCCAAACCACATTCTTTGGGAATACATGAGAATAAATCAACGGCATCAATTGTCACAAAAACCAATCCACTATTCCATAAATACTGTGTAAGTTTGCTCAAAAAATGCCAAGAATCCTTTATTAAATAAGGAATATTGTCATATACATGTTTGGTCCAAATATCTATAGTTACACCCAAGTTAAATGTTTTTGATTTGGACCCTGATATTATAGGTCTAAAAGGAGGGTTGTCCTTACATTTATGTACCTTTGGGATGCCTATTATATTGGCTACTATAGGAAAATCGTTCTTAATGAAATTATAGGTCTCATTTGTAATCCTGTTGTCTATCAAATATTCTTCGATGACTAAATCTATTCTTCTGTGACCTATGTTGACTTGATTTAAAGAAATGACTTCATAATTTCCAGAAAGATATAGTATATTATGTATCATCGCATTGTAATCAAAACTGCTGTAAATTACAATGCCCCCTCCTTTGTCTGGCTTCATAATTCTTAACTCTTTCTTTTTCATAATTGATTCCAGACATCTCCGTTCATTTTTAGTCAAATTGTCCTCAACTGCATTTTTATATGCATCTACAGTCTTTATATTATTATATAACCAATAGATATCCTTGCACACCATTTTTTCATAATTGGCAACTTGTGCATTTGCCACTGGAATACAAGAACTTTTTTTCTTTAACTTATTGTTTGTCATGTGATCTTTATTTTCATCATTTTGTCCGAATTCCAATGCTAAATTTAACCTTCTACAATACATTTTTATTTCCTTAATCATATCAACTAGTTTAAACCCTGATGTGGGTATGTATTTCATCCCTTTACTGAATAAAGTAAAAAATTATTGACCAATTGCATATTCAGTATAATTGTATACTTGAAAACCTTCATAAGTATATAAGGTATAATTACCTTTTCTTTCTACTATCTTTATGTTTGTTCCAACTGCTGGTACCTTTTTTAATGTCTCATCTTCCTTAGATCTATCATTCACACTGGTATGTGTATTGTTTCCCATATTAGTATATTCTGTATTGATTTGGTGAATGACAGGTACTTGTTTTAATATTCCCTTCTGTATTGCTGTTTCGGGGCTGGATAAAATCTGCCCCCTTGAAAATTTTCTTCCCCTTCATTTTTCCTATATCTATTTCTATCATGTAAAAATCTTTCTTTTTCATTAACTCTTTTATCATGTGGCCATATGTACACTCTATTATTTTTGTATTGTTCTACATCTCGTTGTATCTTCCTTTGTTTCCTGTTATAGATGTTTATAGCTTTGTTTTCAACTGTATGAAATTGTTTCAAATAAAAATCTCTCCATTGTTCAAAAGCAATATCTTGTGATATATCTTCATTCAAAGTATCTATTTCATTTAATAATGCAGAGAGTTTAGCATCATTATTCTTAATTAATAGTTTCATATATGTGTACCCAAAATCATCAAACATTTTATTAAATGCACAGATATTTTCAGCATTATACTCTATTCCCAAAGGTAATTTAAAAAACCTAATTCCTTTGGGTACAATATGCATGGTTAGGCACTTTGTTAAATAAGCATTATCAATTTTTATACATTTCATATTGAACAATTTCCTACCTAACATTTGTATTTTTTCTTTTACAGACTCCACAGATGTAAATGAGTGTTTCCTTTTGTCATCCACACTACAATGACCATTCTCATAGACAAAATCATACTCATAATTTAAAAAGTTATCTATAACATCATAATTCTGCTTATTACTAATGTATTTATGTCCCATATCATCTCTTCTTTTTTCAACAGTTGTTTTAAACTTGTTAAAGGGACTAGAAATTATTTTGTTGCTAACAGTACCTTTTTGAAGTTCAGTTTGTTTTTTCATGATAGCTGAATACGTTTTAACTGGTTGCTTATGCTTGGGTCTCGCTCCCAAACGCTGAGCTTCGTTTGAGAATGAAATAAACTAAAATCAAATGTAAATTCGGCTTCAGGCGATGTAATGTTCTCAGTCTGCTTGTTACCCAGTTCCAACGAATCATTTTCAGACTGAATCCCTTCTTTTATCTCACAATATTGCCCGTTTGGTATTTCAACCTGAGTACTAGTGTTAATTCCAGTACACGCATTGCTGCCTTTTACTAAGGTTGGATTTTCCATAACTGCCACCGGTACTGAGTTGGCAGTTAAAAGACTCACTAGTTCCACAAGTTTAGAGACCTCCGTTTGAAGCAAAGTTAAATCCGTACGTAAGGATAAGAAATCTTCCTTGTTCAATGAAGCTTGCATCACATCTGGAGTACCTGCCATCAGGAAACCACTTCCACGAACAAACAAACTACTATAGAATCCACTGACTAAAGAATGAAGGTTTCCTTAAGCAGAATAATTACGCTGCAGCTCGAACAAGATAGATTTATTGTTTAAAATGCACAGATATTCCACAAATAAAAACCAGAGAATTATATCAGATGGTTAAGCGCTTTCATCTGTTTCCACATAGACTTCATCAGAACCAACTGTTATTGCTTTACCATAGTTTAAATACCCAGTTTTGGCACCAAAAAAATTAATTAACTAATTAACTTCTTAAAGATGCATTCTAGTACATAAATGCTTATGCCTTCTAAAATTAACTATCTGCACCACGAATACTAAATATAACCTGATAATGTCTACATAATAACTATAGATAAATGTATATTAAAAATATATTATATATTTTAAAAATAGACTAAGTTAAAATACATTATACACATGGATGATACATGCTAATAAATATTAAATATTAATAGATTAATAAAATAAAATGCATTATAAAGTGCTAAGAAACATAATGTATATAAATGTATTATAAATATGGAATTCCCAATGATGTGCATACAATTTAACATAGCAATTAATTATGACTAACCATAATAATAAGTGGCGTAAGTAAATATCTGCCACTTGCTTTCCAGTAATGCTAAGTAAACTTTCCAGTTACCTCCTCTTTCGGTACGGACGCCACAAGATTTCCAGGCATAAATGATAGTATCAGCTTGAAACCTTTCCTAATTTTGGAATAAACTATACAGTTTGCATTTTCAAATGTAATTTCAATGCAACATAACTGTGTTTTATATTTATTTTAAATTTTTATATTTGTTTATTCTTTATTATTATGGTTAATCATAATTAATTGCTATGTTAAATTGCATGCACATCATTGGGAATTCCATATTTATAATACATTTATATACATTATGTTTCTTAGCACTTTATAATGCATTTTATTTTATTAATCTATTAATATTTAATATTTATTAGCATGTAGCATCCATGTGTATAATGTATTTTAACTTAGTCTATTTTTAAAATATATAATATATTTTTAATATACATTTATCTATAGTTATTATGTAGACATTATCAGGTTATATTTAGTATTCGTGGTGCAGATAGTTAATTTTAGAAGGCATAAGCATTTATGTACTAGAATGCATCTTTAAGTTAATTAGTTAATTAATTTTTTGGCCAAAAC